>NC_055691.1:37501449-37776449 GCF_017639745.1 Melanotaenia boesemani
TCATCCTCCCACCCTTGCAAGTCGGGTGAGGAAACCCCCCCGTGGCCATGCACACCGCTGTAGGGTCACAGGAGATGATTGTACTGCTGAGCTGCAAGCAATGAGGCTCAATTACTCAAACCTGAGGAAGAAATTACACCAAAGTTTAACTGAAGTCGGGGATCATGTGCGTCTCCAAACAGCAGCGCATAAAAAGAAAGGTGGGGGAGGGGGTTCATTCTATTCTATTCTATTCTACAGTCATTTAGCAGACGCTTTTATCCAAAGCGACTTACATTTGAGAGCAAGAACAACACAAGCATGAATTCAAACAAGATGGGACGTCATAATTAAGTGTCAGACCACTTTTGAGTCCAGTTGGACCTAGGTGCTGTCATGTAGTGCTAGTGCAGTGAATTATTTTTTTTTTTTTTTTTTTTTTTTTTTTTTTTGTAGTCATTTTAAGTAAATACAGGATCACGATTCATTCATCAAACAATATCAACATGGTCATAAGTGCATGATTTCATCACACAATATCATCTTGGGTATAAATGCAGCAGCTTCTTCAGTGCTTGGTTGAGCCAAAAAGCTGGACAAATCTTTCTAGCTTATTTAGTTAAGCTAAATGTGGAAATGCTCCTTAAACAACTGAGTCTTTAGCTTAGTCTTAAAAGTGGATACGGACTCTGCGGCTCGGACGGAGTTTGGTAGATCGTTCCACCACCGGGGAACAACAGAGGAGAAGAGTCTAGCTACTGATTTTGCGCCGCGTTGTGGTGGGAGCACTAGGCGTCTTTCACTGGTAGAGCGTAACTGTCGAGAGGGAGTGTAGCTCTGGATTAAGGAGTGAAGGTAGACCGGAGGCGTTTGGGTCGTTAACCTCTGACCTGTGTGAGGACTCATTACTACCACCATTCTTTACATTGTGAGAAAGTTTACTTTTATGGAAACTTCCATTTTTAACGAAATATGCTGAATCCCTTTCATGCTACGAGCTCCTTTATAAAACCAGAAGCTGTGCAGGGACAAGCTGCAGTAGCTTAGCTTAGCAAAAACGCTGGAGGAGGGGCAAGGAGGGAAGCTGTCTACCGAGGTTCAGTCTGACCACTTGTGAAGAGTAAAGCTGATTTTACAGGGTTAAACGTGTACACCAAATGCTTCAATTTTACATAATAATGGCCCAACTTTGAGCTCCATCTAGACCTGATGCAACAAAGAAATAAGCTGTTATGTTAAGAGGGAAGTTCGGGTCCCACCTGAGGTGCTAAACCCACTCAGGTTTACCTGTACACTGCTGCAAAAGAAAGGGTAAAAAAAAAAACACCTGGGATTTTACCAACATCTCCATCTGAGCCTTTACGGGTTTATTTAGCCGTCCCTGTGAGGAGCGACAGGGCACACATGCATGAACACGTCCATGTCAACGGTGACAGAGCAGCATTGATGCAGGCCGAGAGGCTCTGTGTTCATTCAGCAGCAAACACTGCCGCCTCTGTCGCGCTCCATCAAACGCTGAGTCTGTTGCTCCGGACCTGGCTGGAAGAGCATCAGTCTACAGACCCTCCCAGACCAGTCTCCGCTCCCAGACCAGACCTCAGTCTCTGCTCCCAGACCAGGCCTCAGTCTCTGCTCCCAGACCTCAGTCTCCGCTCGCAGACCTAAGCCTTTGCTCCCAGACCAGACCTCAGTCTCTGCTCCCAGACCAGACCTCAGTCTCTGCTCCAAGACCAGACCTCAGTCTCCGCTCCCAGACCAGATCTCAGTCTCTGCTCCCAGACCAGGCCTCAGTCTCTGCTCTCAGACCTCAGTCTCTGCTGCCAGACCAGACCTCAATCTCTGCTCCCAGAACAGACCTCAGTCTCCGCTCCCAGACCAGACCTCAGCCTCTTCTCCCAGACGAGACCTCAGTCTCTGCTCCCAGACCAGACCTCAGTCTCTGCTCCCAGACCAGACCTCAGCCTCTGCTCCCAGACCAGACCTCAGTCTCCGCTCCCAGACCAGACCTCAGTTTCTGCTCCCAGACCAGACCTTAGTCTCCGCTCCCAGACCTCAGTCTCCGCTCCCAGACCTCAGTCTCCGCTCCCAGACCAGACCTTAGTCTCCGCTCCCAGACCTCAGTCTCTGCTCCCAGACCAGACCTCAGTCTCCGCTCCAAGACCTGACCTCAGTCTCTGCTCCCAGACCTCAGCCTCTGCTCCCAGACCAGATCTCAGCCTCCGCTCCCAGACCTCAGTCTCCGCTCCCAGACCTTAGCCTCAGCCTCTTCTCCCAGACGAGACCTCAGTCTCTGCTCCCAGACCAGACCTCAGTCTCCGCTCCCAGACCTGACCTCAGTCTCTGCTCCCAGACCTCAGTCTCTGCTCCCAGACCAGACCTCAGCCTCTGCTCCAAGACCAGACCTCAGTCTCTGCCCCCAGACCTCAGTCTCTGCTCCCAGACCAGACCTCAGCCTCTGCTCCAAGACCAGACCTCAGTCTCTGCCCCCAGACCACAGTCTCTGCTCCCAGACCAGACCTCAGTCTCTGCTCCAAGACCAGACCTCAGTCTCCGCTCCCAGACCAGACCTCAGTCTCTGCTCCCAGACCAGGCCTCAGTCTCTGCTCCCAGACCTCAGTCTCCGCTCGCAGACCTAAGCCTTTGCTCCCAGACCAGACCTCAGTCTCTGCTCCCAGACCAGACCTCAGTCTCTGCTCCAAGACCAGACCTCAGTCTCCGCTCCCAGACCAGACCTCAGTCTCTGCTCCCAGACCAGGCCTCAGTCTCTGCTCCCAGACCTCAGTCTCTGCTGCCAGACCAGACCTCAATCTCTGCTCCCAGAACAGACCTCAGTCTCTCCTCCCAGACCAGACCTCAGCCTCCGCTCCCCGACCTCAGTCTCCGCTCCCAGACATCAGTCTCCGCTCCCAGACGAGACCTCAGTCTCCGCTCCCAGACCAGACCTCAGCCTCTTCTCCCAGACGAGACCTCAGTCTCTGCTCCCAGACCAGACCTCAGTCTCTGCTCCCAGACCAGACCTCAGTCTCTGCTCCCAGACCAGACCTCAGTCTCTCCTCCCAGACCAGACCTCAGCCTCCGCTCCCCGACCTCAGTCTCCGCTCCGAGACCTCAGTCTCCGCTCCCAGACGAGACCTCAGTCTCCGCTCCCAGACCAGACCTCAGCCTCTTCTCCCAGACGAGACCTCAGTCTCTGCTCCCAGACCAGACCTCAGTCTCTGCTCCCAGACCAGACCTCAGCCTCTGCTCCCAGACCAGACCTCAGTCTCCGCTCCCAGACCAGACCTCAGTTTCTGCTCCCAGACCAGACCTTAGTCTCCGCTCCCAGACCTCAGTCTCCGCTCCCAGACCAGACCTTAGCCTCCGCTCCCAGACCTCAGTCTCCGCTCCCAGACCAGACCTCAGCCTCTGCTCCCAGACTAGACCTCAACCTCTGCTCCCAGACCTCAGTCTCTGCTCCCAGACCAGACCTCAGCCTCTCCCAGACCAGACCTCAGTTTCAGCTCCCAGACCTCAGTCTCTGCTCCCAGACCAGACCTCAGTCTCTGCTCCCAGACCAGACCTCAGCCTCTGCTCCCAGACCAGACCTCAGACTCCGCTCCCAGACCTCAGTCTCTGCTCCCAGACCAGACCTCAGCCTCCGCTCCCAGACCTCAGTCTCTGCTCCCAGACCAGACCTTAGTCTCCGCTCCCAGACCTCAGTCTCCGCTCCCAGACCTCAGTCTCCGCTCCCAGACCAAACCTCAGTCTCTGCTCCCAGACCAGACCTCAGCATCTGCTCCAAGACCAGACCTCAGTCTCCGCTCCCAGACCAGACCTCAGTCTCTGCTCCCAGACCAGACCTCAGCCTCTGCTCCCAGACCTCAGTCTCTGCTCCCAGACCAGACCTCAGTCTCTGCTCCCAGACCTCAGCCTCTGCTCCCAAACCAGACCTCAGTCTCTGCTCCCAGACCAGACCTCAGTCTCCGCTCCCAGACCTCAGCCTCTGCTCCCAGACCAAACCTCAGTCTCTGCTCCCAGACCAGACCTCAGTCTCTGCTCCCAGACCACAGTCTCTGCTCCCAGACCAGACCTCAGTCTGTGCTCCCAAACCAGACCTCAGTCTCTGCTCCCAGACCACAGTCTCTGCTCCCAGACCAGACCTCAGTCTCCGCTCCCAGACCTCAGTCTCCGCTCCCAGACCAAACCTCAGTCTCTGCTCCCAGACCAGACCTCAGCCTCCGCTCCCAGACCTCAGTCTCCGCTCCCAGACCAGACCTCAGCCTCTTCTCCCAGACGAGACCTCAGTTTCTGCTCCCAGACCTCAGCCTCTGCTCCCAGACCAGACCTTAGCCTCCGCTCCCAGACCTCAGTCTCCGCTCCCAGACCAGACCTCAGCCTCTTCTTCCAGACGAGACCTCAGTCTCTGCTCCCAGACCTCAGCCTCTGCTCCCAGACCTCAGCCTCTCCCAGACCAGACCTCAGTCTCCGCTCCCAGACCTCAGTCTCCGCTCCCAGACCAAACCTCAGTCTCTGCTCCCAGACCAGACCTCAGCATCTGCTCCAAGACCAGACCTCAGTCTCCGCTCCCAGACCAGACCTCAGTCTCTGCTCCCAGACCAGACCTCAGCCTCTGCTCCCAGACCTCAGTCTCTGCTCCCAGACCAGACCTCAGTCTCTGCTCCCAGACCTCAGCCTCTGCTCCCAAACCAGACCTCAGTCTCTGCTCCAAGACCAGACCTCAGTCTCCGCTCCCAGACCTCAGTCTCTGCTCCCAGACCAAACCTCAGTCTCTGCTCCCAGACCAGACCTCAGTCTCTGCTCCCAGACCACAGTCTCTGCTCCCAGACCAGACCTCAGTCTGTGCTCCCAAACCAGACCTCAGTCTCTGCTCCCAGACCACAGTCTCTGCTCCCAGACCAGACCTCAGTCTCCGCTCCCAGACCTCAGTCTCCGCTCCCAGACCAAACCTCAGTCTCTGCTCCCAGACCAGACCTCAGCCTCCGCTCCCAGACCTCAGTCTCCGCTCCCAGACCAGACCTCAGCCTCTTCTCCCAGACGAGACCTCAGTTTCTGCTCCCAGACCTCAGCCTCTGCTCCCAGACCAGACCTTAGCCTCCGCTCCCAGACCTCAGTCTCCGCTCCCAGACCAGACCTCAGCCTCTTCTTCCAGACGAGACCTCAGTCTCTGCTCCCAGACCTCAGCCTCTGCTCCCAGACCTCAGCCTCTCCCAGACCAGACCTCAGTTTCTGCTCCCAGACCTCAGTCTCTGCTCCCAGACCAGACCTCAGGCTCTGCTCCCAGACCTCAGTCTCTGCTCCCAGACCAGACCTCAATCTCTGCTCACAGACCAGACCTCAGTCTCTGCTCCCAGACCAGACCTCAGTCTCCGCTCCCAGACCTCAGTCTCTGCTCCCAGACGAGACCTCAGTCTCCGCTCCCAGACCAGACCTCAGCCTCTGCTCCCAGACGAGACCTCAGTCTCTGCTCCAAGACCTCAGTCTCTGCTCCCAAACCAGACCTCAGTCTCTGCTCCCAGACCAGACCTCAGTCTCCGCTCCCAGACCTCAGTCTCTGCTCCCAGACGAGACCTCAGTCTCCGCTCCCAGACCAGACCTCAGCCTCTGCTCCCAGACGAGACCTCAGTCTCTGCTCCCAGACCAGACCTAAGTCTCTGCTCCCAGACCTCAGCCTCTGCTCCCAGACCAGACCTTAGCCTCCGCTCCCAAACCTTAGTCTCTGCTCCCAGACTAGACCTTAGCCTCCGCTCCCAGACCAGACCTCAGCCTCTTCTCCCAGACGAGACCTCAGTCTCTGCTCCCAGACCTCAGCCTCTGTTCCCAGACCAGACCTTAGCCTCCGCTCCCAGAACTCAGTCTCCGCTCCCAGAACTCAGTCTCCGCTCCCAGACCAGACCTCAGTCTCCGCTCCCAGACCAGACCTCAGCCTCTGCTCCCAGACCTCAGTCTCTGCTCCCAGACCAGACCTCAGTCTCCGCTCCCAGACCAGACCTCAGTCTCTGCTCCCAGACCTCAGTCTCTGCTCCCAGACCTCAGTCTCCGCTCCCAGACCAGACCTCAGTCTCCGCTCCCAGACCTCAGTCTCTGCTCCCAGACCACAGTCTCTGCTCCCAGACCTCAGCCTCTCCCAGACCAGACCTCAGTTTCTGCTCCCAGACCTCAGTCTCTGCTCCCAGACCTCAGTCTCTGCTCCGAAACCAGACCTCAGTCTCTGCTCCCAGACCAGACCTCAGTCTCTGCTCCCAGACCAGACCTCAGTCTCCGCTCCCAGACCAAACCTCAGTCTCTGCTCCCAGACCAGACCTCAGTCTCTGCTCCCAGACCAGACCTCAGCCTCTGCTCCCAGACGTCAGTCTCTGCTCCCAGACCTAAGTCTCTGCTACCAGACCAGACCTCAGTCTCTGCTCCCAGACCAGACCTCAATCTCTGTTCCCAGACCAGACCTTAGCCTCCGCTCCCAGACCTCAGTCTCCGCTCCCAGACCAGACCTCAGCCTCTGCTCCCAGACCTCAGTCTCTGCTCCCAGACCTCAGTCTCTGCTCCCAGACCAGACCTCAGCCTCTGCTCCCAGACCAGACCTCAGCCTCTGCTCCCAGACGAGACCTCAGCCTCTGCTCCCAGACCAGACCTCAGCCTCTGCTCCCAGAGCAGACCTCAGTCTCCGCTCCCAGACGAGACCTCAGTCTCTGCTCCCAGACCTCAGCCTCTACTCCCAGACCAGACCTTAGCCTCCGCTCCCAGACCTCAGTCTCCGCTCCCAGACCAGACCTCAGTCTCCGCTCCCAGACGAGACCTCAGTCTCTGCTCCCAGACCTCAGTCTCTGCTCCCAGACCAGACCTCAGCCTCTGCTCCCAGACCAGACCTCAGCCTCTGCTCCCAGACGAGACCTCAGTCTCTGCTCCTCTGCCCTACCCATGAAGGAAAATAAAATACGTGGAGGTGGAAAATAACGTTGAGGGAACGTGTGGAGACTTTCCTGCCATGAAATATTGGTTGGAACATAATGTGGACATAACGTCTCATCTTGTGCTGATGTTGAACCTGTCCCCACCTCTGTTTCTGTCCCCGTCTCCGTCCCCGTCTCTTTTCCTGTCTCCGCCCATCCCCGTCTCCTTCCCTGTCACTGTCCCCGTCTTCGTTCTTGTCTCCGTCCTCATCTTCTTGTCTCCGTCTGTCCCTGTCTCTGTCTCTGTCCACGTCTCAATCCACTAAGATCCAACCCAAAAACCACGAGAGGATTCTCAGATGTTCATGATCTGAGCTCAGGAGGATGATGGACGACTGGTTCTGTTTACCAGCTCCTCAGACAGAACTTCACATTTATTTATTAAGATATATTATAATTATTATTTATTATATCCGCTACAATAATTCTTGATCACCAGGGCTCAGTAAAAAGACATGACTGGTCTAGAAACTTTCAGACAGTGAACAACAATATATTATGTTTCTACTCTAATATTATGACTGATATTTAAAGATAATTTTTCTTACTGAATTTGGTAAAGAAAATCTGGAAACTTGAGTCCAACCTGAGAAAGCTTCATGTTTTCATTTTTCTACTTTCAGGCTGTTTTAGCTTTAGGAGGATGCATACGGACTGAGTGCAGCCCTACAGCCACATGCACTCATCAATATGTTAAAAGGAAAGCTTGTAAAACCCTTCAGCTCAGTTCTTGTAACGCTTCTTGTACTGAATTAAACAAAAGTTTCAGATACTCCGCAGGAAATCTCCTTCTGAATCTGAATGTAGAAGCAGTGACTCGATCACATTTACAGAACCGACATCGTTATTAACCTCGGTGGTGTCTTCACATTTACTACCAACCTGCTGTCCTCCCGGGTCAAGCTGACCCGAGGACGCTGCCTGCCACATCAACCCCTCTGATTCAATATGACATCACTGTGGTTGCTATGACAACAATCCACCAAAGATTTTACTGTGAACAAGAGCAAATTGTACAGACATGTATGTGAACATACATACACAAGTGTGCGTGAGGGGGGTTGGCTCATCATAACCTAGCTGATTGTATTTATTCATTCAACTAAACTTGTTATGGCCGATACTCGGCTGAAAGGTTTAACTCTTTCCGGTCCTGCAGCGTCACAGAGGCTGAGAAGGGTTCTTAAAAACACGAATCTCTCCAGCCTGAAGATTTTCCACTGCATGTTTGTGGTGTGAGAGCTTGTCGAGGTGCCGCTCTGTTCATTTCTGTCTTACTGCCCTCGGAGTGTACGAGTGTGTTGTGAAGGCAGGACTCACTGTCTGCTGTTGTGGTGCCATTGGGCAACGAGCCCAGATCAACAACCATGCCGTCCAGACAGACGTTGAGCTCTCCTCCTGCTACAACCGAGCCTTTGTTCTCCGTCTGCAGCACCAGACTCAGCTGGAGGTTCTCCACTAGAGGGAGGAAGAGAGGGTAGAGGTTGGAAAGGTGGAGGACAGAAGGATGGCAAGAGCAGCAAAAGTAAGGAGAGGTGGATGGAGGGGGGGGGCTCTGTTATTGTTCTAAAGTGGAAAAACACCCAGATCATAAACTGACATTGAAGGCATCATCCCCGTAAAATCCGAGCATCTACATATCACAGCAAATATGATTCTTATACTCACCCTGAACTCACCATGTTTATATATATATATATATGAAGCAAGAAGGTCGCCAGTTCGAATCTCGGCTGGGGGGAGTTTTGAACCTTGAGGGCAGCGGCCTTTCTGTTTGTGTGGGTTCTCTCCAGGTTCTCCAGCTTCTTCCCACCGTCCAAAGACATGTTGGGTTAATTGATGATGACTAAATTCTCCCGAGGAGTGAGTGTGAATGATTGTTCGTCCCCTGTGTGTTGGCCCCGCGATGGACTGGTGACCTGTCCAGGGTGTACCTGTCTCTCACCTGTTAATGCTTAACCCTTAATGGACTAAAGGGTCTAAAGTCTACCCGGACTTCTCCCGCGTAACGTATAAAAAGTCTAACGGGACGTCTTCCGTGTAACGTATAAAAAGTCTAACTGGACGTCTCCCGTGTAACGTATAGAAAGTCTAACGGGACGTCTCCCGCGTAACGTATAGAAAGTCTAACGGGACGTCTCCCGCGTAACGTATAGAAAGTCTAACGGGACGTCTCCCGCGTAACGTATAGAAAGTCTAACGGGACGTCTCCCGCGTAACGTATAGAAAGTCTAACGGGACGTCTCCCGCGTAACGTATAAAAAGTCTAACGGGACGTCTCCCGTGTAACGTATAAAAAGTCTAACCGGACGTCTCCCGTGTAACGTATAAAAAGTCTAACTGGACGTCTCCCGTGTAACGTATAAAAAGTCTAACGGGACTTCTCCCGCGTAAAGTATAAAAAGTCTAACACACACACACACACACACACACACGTGTGTATATATACTCATATATATATATATATATATATATATATATATATATATATATATATATATATATATATATATATATACACACAGCATTGTTACACTGACTTTTCCACCTTTAAAGAGAAATCCACGTTTTTTCAGTAGTGATTTCAGATGAATCTGCCTTCAGTGATGTCTTAGTTTATTTACTGCTTCATGTGGCTGATTATCATGAACTCAGTGTGTGTTTGTGTGTGTGAAGGGATGATGCTCACCGACAGTCTCTTTTCATCATTTAGAGTGGTGTGTGTGTAGGAATCAAATACGACATCCAGAATCATGTGAATATTCTGGCCTTTTAATAACAAGCCTGTCATGTTGCAGCAGGTTATGGAGCAAACTAAAACCTGGCTGCAGGGTGGACCTTCAAACCTCATTTCTCCAAACATTTAGGAAAGCGAGACCCATCTGGTTGTTAAAGGCTGATTTTACTCAGATATGGTGGATTTTTTCTGATTTCTTTCAGAACTTGTCTCTTAAATTCATTCATTTCTGGAGAAAAGTGAGAGTTTTATTACTAATTTCTTTTTCTTCCCAGGCTGGTAATGTGTGTTTTAAAGCACCGTGGGTATGAGTGAAGACTAAGTCTCTATTCCTCCTCAACAGGAAAGGTTTCTCCTGCAGTTCAGCTATAACGCAGCATTTTACATTAAACATAATAGATTTACAGAAAACTCCTTCCAAAGTCTTAAGGTACACTTGGAAACTTTAATGAAGTTTTTATTTTTCTGCATTTTTCCAGGATGTAATTAATTAGAAGCTGATGCATGTGTCACTGGTAGCCCTGAAACAACCTCCAGGATATTAACGCATCTCGCTGTGCGTGTGTGTGCATGGCTTACTTTTGCCATCATGTGAGCGCAGCGTGTCCAGCAGGTCTATGGTAGCGCTGCCGAGTAGCTCCTTTCTCAAGGTGTGGCAGCTCCACAACTTCAGATCCAGACGACTCTGAGGCGTCACGTTCCTGTGAGACAACATCATCATCGTCGTCATCATCATCATCATCACACCCACATTTAAAATACTAATTAGTTCAGGAATCCAATCATTTCAGCTCTGCTTGTTAACAGGTGAATAAACCAGATTTCTGCGGCTGAAATGAGGCTGGTTTAAAAGAAAGCAAAGGTCCTCTTTGCTCATTAGATTAGATAAAGGGTCGGGGGCTACTTTCAAATATATATCTATATATATTATCTATCAGTATCTATATATATATATATATATATATATATATATATATATAAATTGTCCCCTCGCCCTCTGTGGGTGGTCTCTCATCCATCCAAGCTCGGGTCCTCTACCAGAGGCCTGGGAGCTTGAGGGTTCTGTGCAGTATCTTGACTGTTCCTAGGACTGCACTCTTCTGGACCGAGATGTCTGAGGTTTGTCCTGGGATCTGCTGTAGCCACTCTTCCAGTTTGGGGGTTCCTGCCCCGAGTGCTCCGGTGACCACGGACACCACTGTTGCCTTCACTTTCCAGGCCTTCTCAAGTTCTTCTTTCAGGCCTTGGTATTTCTCCAGTTTCTCATGTTCCTTTTTCCTGATGTTGCAATCGCTTGGTATTGCGATGTCAACCACAACGGCTTTCCTCTGCTGTTTGTTCATCACCACAATGTCCGGCTGGTTTGCCATTACCATTTTGTCGGTCTGGATCTGGAAGTCCCACAGAATCTTAGCTCGGTTATTCTCTACCACCTTCGGAGGTGTTTCCCACTTTGACCTCAGGGCTTCCAGTCTGTACTCCGCACAGATGTTCCTGTACACTATACCAGCCACTTGGTTATGACGCTCCTTGTAAGCTTTCCCTGCCAGCATCTTACACCCTGCAGTTATGTGCTGGGTTGTCTCAGGGGCCTCTTTGCACAGTCTACACCTGGGGTCTTGTCTTGTATGGTAGATCTGGGCCTCTATTGCTCTGGTGCTCAAGGCCTGCCCCTGTGCAGCTATGATCAGTGCCTCTGTGCTGTCTTTCAGTCCAGCCCTTTCTAGCCATTGGTAGGATTTCTCGATATCAGCCACTTCAGTTATCTGTCGGTGGTACATCCCATGGAGGGGCTTTTCCTCCCATGATGGTTCCTCCATCACCACATGATCTGTTTTCCACTGCCTGAGACATTCACCGAGCACTTTGTCCGTTGAGGCCATCTTCCTGATGTATTCAAGGATGTTGGATGTCTCATCCTGGATAGTGGTTCTGACCCTCACTAGTCCTCTGCCTCCTTCCTTGTGCTTAGTGTACAGTCTCAGGGTGCTGGATTTGGGGTGGAACCCTTCATGCATGGTCAGGAGCTTTCGTGTTTTCACATCTGTAGTCTGAATCTCTTCCTTTGGCCAGCTTATTATTCCCGCAGGGTATCTGATGACCAGCAGGGCATAGCTGTTAACTGCCCGGACCTTGTTCTTGCCATTGAGCTGACTCCTTAGGACTTGCCTTACTTGTTGGAGGTATTTGGCTGTGGCTGTTTTTCTTGTGGCCTGTTCGAGGTTGCCATTTGCTTGTGGAATTCCAAGGTACTTGTGGCTGTCCTCAATGTCTGCTATTCTGCCGTCTGGGAGTAAGACCCCTTCTGTATGGACTACCTTCCCTCTCTTTGTCACCATCCGCCCACCCTTCTCAAGTCTGAATGACATTCCGATGTCACTGCTGTAGATCCTGGTTGTGTGGATCAGTGAGTCAATGTCTCGCTCGCTCTTGGCGTACAGCTTGATGTCATCCATGTAGAGGATGTGACTGATGGTGGACCCATTCCTAAGTCGGTATCCATAGCCAGTCTTGGTGATTATTTGGCTGAGGGGGGGTCAGACCTATGCAGAACAGCACAGCGGACAGGGCATCTCCTTGGTATATGCCACATTTGATGGACACTTGTGCAATTGGCTTGCAGTTGGCCTCAAGGGTGGTCTTCCACTGCTGCATTGAGTTTGCAATGAAGGCTCTTAGAGTCCTGTTGATGTTATACATCTCCAAGCATTCCATGATCCATGTGTGTGGTATTGAGTCATAGGCTTTCTTGTAATGTGCACAGTGCACAGATTGGTAGTCCTGATAGCAGTTGCCGTTCCAACAACATCCACTGACGGCAACTGTGGATGTTGGAACGTTGAGCTACTAGTTGCTTGGCAGTGAGTATTGATTGTTGATGTAGAAGATTCCACATTTCCCACATTCTCCGCATAGTAACATTCCAACAGAGCCTTGTTCTCGCCTCTCGTCCATTTCTGTCTTGTTCCAGTAGCCCATTTCTCGCCAGGGTGCTCTGGTTCCCTGACGCAGAGCTTGTTTGACCGGGCGACGTCTGAGCCGGTATGTCTCGTATTCCCTTGTCTCTCATCTTATGAGGTTCTTGCCTAAGGACCCACACTAGGTGTTGGTAATTGCCCCGGCCGGGATGTGTACCCAGGTCTCCTGGGTGAAAGTTGGATGACTTACTCACTGAGCTACCCAGCTGCTTAATATACATATATATATACACATATTTATATATACATATATACACACACACACATAAACATAGATAAATATACATACATACAAATATATATATAGACGTTGACACAATTGTTGGTGCCCTTCGATTAATGAAAGAAAAACTCACAATGGTGACAGAAATAACTTGGATCTGACAAAAGTAATAATAAATAATAAGTCAGACGTTGCTTTTCAAACATGCTTCAACAAAATTATTTAAAAAATAAACTCATGAAACAGGCCTGGACAAAAATTATGGTACCCCTATAAAAGACTGAAAATAATGTGACCAAAGGGACGTGTTAATCCAAGGTGTGTTCACTAATTAGCATCACAGGTGTCTATAAGCTTGTAACCAGTCAGTGGGCCTATATATAGGCTGCAGGTAGTCACTGTGCTGTTTGGTGACATGGTGTGTATCACACTCAACATGGACCAGAGGAAGCAAAGGAAAGAGTTGTCTCAGGAGATTAGAAAGAGAATTATAGACCAGCATGTTAAAGGTAAAGGCTAAAAGACCATCTCCAAGCAGCTTGATGTTCCTGTGGCTAAAGCTGCACATATTATTCAGAAATTTAAGATCCATGGGACTGTAGCCAACCTCCCTGGACGTGGCCGCAGGAGGAAAACTGATGACAAATCACAGAGACGGATAACACGAACGGTGACAAAAGAGCCCAGAAAAACTTCTAAAGAGATTAAAGGTGAACTTCAAGCTGAAGGAACATCAGATCGCAGCATCCGTCCTTGTTTAAGCCAAAGTGGACTTAATGGGAGACGACCAAGGAGGAACCATTGTTGAAAACAAACCATAAAAAAGACAAACTACATGTTGACAAGCCACAAAGCTTCTGGGAGAATGTCCTATGGACAGATGAGACAAAAATGGAACTTTTTACCAAGACACATCAGCTCTATGTTTCCAGATGGAGAAATGAAGCATATGAAGAAAAGAACACAGTCCCTACTGTGGAACATGGAGGAGGTTCTGTTATGTTCTGGGCTGCTTTGCTGCATCTGGTACAGGGTGTCTGGAATCTGTGCAGGTACAATGAAATCTCAAGACTATCAAGGACTCTAGAGAGAAATGTGCTGGCCAGTGTCAGAAAGCTTGGTCTCAGTCGCAGATCATGGGTCTTACAACAGGACAAAGACCCAAAACACAGCTAAAAACACCAGGAATGGCTAAGAGGACAACATGGACTATTCTAAAGTGGCTTCTATGAGCCCTGACCTAAATCCTATTAAGCATCTTTGGAAGGAGCTGAAACATGGCGTCTGGAAAAGGCTCCTTCAAACCTGAGACAACTGGAGCAGTTTACTTATGAGGAGTGGATTAAAATATCTTCTGAGAGGTGCAGAAGTCTCACTGACAGTTACAGGAATCGTTGGATTGCAGTGATTGCCTCAAAAGGTTGTTCAACTAAATATTAAGTTAAGGGAACCATCATTTATGTCCAGGCCTGTCTCATGAGTTTATTTTTTAAATAATTCTGTTGAAACATGGTTGAAAAGCAACGTCTGACTTTCATTGGTTAAATTTCATAGAATTTTTATTTATTATTACTTTTGTCTGATTCAAGTTATTTCTGTCACCATTGTTTTTCTTTCATTAACCGAAGGGCACCAACCATTTTGTCTGTGTGTGTATATATATATATATATATATATATATATATATATATTTAAATGTGTGTGTGTGTACGTGTGTGCTCTCACAGTGTGAGGTCCTCATTCCACTGCAGTTCCAGGTGCCCGCTGCGTTTGCCTGTTTTTTTGGTTTCGCTGGTCAGGCCGTCGGCAGTCACCTCGACGAAGGAGCTGAACCGAGACTGACGGCTGGGCAGCTTCGGGGACTGGGGCTTCGCCGACACCACTGCACACACACACACGTTACATGCGTGTTCCAGATGGAACACGTTCCACATATGTTGCAGCTGTAACATGTTACACGCAAAAGAAAAATCCAGAATATCAGACCAGCAGCTGGTTCATCAGCAGCAGGTTCAGGAGACATACTGGTCCATGAAAACCAGTTTAAGCACCATGACACAGTTTAATCCATTAACGGCAAAGATCTGGGCGACATCTTACGTCAGCTGAACTTCTCCTCTTGCTGCTTGGACATCCTGCCCATAGGTTTCTTCAAAAATGTCTCAAAGACTCTGGAGCCAGATCTGGTCCAGGTTGTGAACTGGTCTTTAATTTCGGGCGTCTTCCCAGAACTTCTAAAAACAGCTGTAATCAAACCTCTGCTAAAAAGGGACAAACTAGACACAAATGAGCAACTACAGGCCGATCTCAGATCTTCCTTTTCCAAGTAAGATCATGGAAAAAGCCGTTTTTCATCAACTAAATGAATTTTTAACAAAAACAACTGCTACGATGTCTTCCAGTCAGGTTTTAGTCGGCACCACAGCCCCGAGAAGCTCTGACCAAAGTCATTAATGGCATATGTTTGAATACAGACGATGGAAAAAAGTCAGTCTTATTCTTATTGGACCTCAGTGCTGCTTTTGATACAGTCGACCACAATATATTACTCCCGACTGGAGAACTTGGTGGCCTCTCTGTCACTACACTGGTCTAAATCTTATTCAGAGAACAGGAAGTACTTTGTGTCAGTAGGTAACTTTACATCTGAACAGACAAGAAATACATGTGGAGTTCCCCAAGGTTCCATCCTGGGGCCTCTTCTGTTTAACATCTACATGCTCCCACTGGCACAGGTCATAAAGAACAACATTAGTTACCATAGCTACGCAGATGACACACAGGTATATATTACAATGTTACCAGGAGACCAAGGCCCCGTACAGGCTCTTGGTAAATGTATTGAGGAGATTAATGACTGGATGTGTCTAAACTTTCTCCAGTTAAACAAAAACTAAACTGAGGTGATTGTCTTTGGAGCCAAAGAGGAACGATTAAAGGTCACCACAGAACTTCAGTCTATACACCTAAAAACCACCAACCAGGACAGAAATCTGGGTGTATTGATGGACTCAGACGTAAACTTTGAGAACCACATAAAGGGAACCACAAAGTCAGCCTACTATCAGCTTAAGAACATATCAAGGGTAAAAGATGTGATGTCTCAGCAGGACCTGGAAAAACTAGTCCAGCTTCCATCTTTAGTCGGCTTGATTATTGTAACAGTGTTTTTACAGGTTCTACCTAAAACATCAGTCAGACTCCTGCAGCTGATCCAGAACTCTGCTGCTCCAGTCCTCACTAAGACCAAGAAAGTGGACCACATCAGTCCAGCTCTGAGGTCATTACACTGGCTGCCGGTCCGTCAGAGGATAGACTTTAAAGTTCTGCTGCTGGTCTATAAAGATCTGAATGGTTTAGGACCAACATACATCAGAGACCTCTTGACCCAGTATGAACCTACCAGAACCCTCAGGTCATCTGGATCCAGGTTCTTATCAGTTCCAGAGTCAGAACCAGACATGGAGAAGCTGCATTCAGCTTCTATGCTCCACATGTCTGGAACAAACTCCCAGAAAGCCTCAGATCAGCTGAAACACTCAGTTTATTTAGATCCAGGTTAAAGACCCACCTGTTCTCTGCTGCATGGACTAGTTTTTATTTAGAGTCCAGATCTGGATCTGGTTCTTTAAGCTGGAATCATGTTTTAATATTGTCTTTACCCACACTGGAACTTTATTTCTTGCATTTTATCTATTTTATTTATTTATGTTTTTATTGAATCATTTTATTTCTTTTGATCTTTGTTTTTAATGTGCTTGTTTTGCTTTCTGCATCTGCTGGAATGTTTGATGTGAAGCACTTTGAAGTGTCTTGTACATGAAATGTGATGCACAGATAAATTTGCATGTTCCAGCTGCAGATGGAGACATTTTAAGGCTGTAGCTGATTTTCTTGCTTTGCAAACAGCACGTCTGAGCAGATTATTGGTTTTTAAATAATTGTCTGAAGTCTGCTGAGAAAAACCTGAACTCTTCCGATAACTTGTTTTAGTGCAGTTACCTAGTTTAAACCTGAAGAATGATGCGATGATATAAACACAGCAGCAGATTAAAACAAAGCAAAGAAAAAGAAATCCTGTTTTATATCAACAACATTGTTGAGTTGGGTCTCAGACGCGCTGAAAGAAAACTTTTCCTTAACTTTTGCATCACTTCCTGTTTGCAGGACTTTGTTCATGTTAGCGTCACTGCAACAAGTCGAAGGAACGATAGAAACGTGCTTTATTATACAGTTATTAGTTATTTATGGAGAAGTAATAACTTTTAAATTCAAATATTAACTTTAAACAGAAACATGAATATAACTGAACTCATTTAAAAGGCTGCTTCTTGCTAAAAGAAAACAGCTAATAGTTGAAAATGTGATGGCTGGGTTTACATAGAAACACCTGCTGTGATCACGTTTAGTTTGAGTTGAAAAGAGCCGCTCGTAAGGTTTTTACTAGAAGGAAATCTTCAGAAAAGCTGGTTGCAGTCTGGTTTACGAGCTGGTGGCAGCAGAAAGAGACGACTCCCACCGACTCTAATTGATCTAAAACTGATGTGTGGAAGTCAGTGCTTCATGATTAACTGCAGCGCTCATCAATAACATCAATAAATATATTTATCAGTGGAAAATAAAGAAAAACTGAGCTTTTAACAAATAATTTAATAATAAAGAAGTTTCCTGCTTCTTAAATGTGTGTCTTCCATCAGGGACGGTTTATTTCATATAAAATTATTTCAGGACTCTGTGTTTCCTGTAAGCCTGCAAGTTTTCTGCTTCACATTTACAACCTCCTCATGGAACATGGAAAACAGCCGCATCTCTGGTGTGTTGGTGGTTAGGGTTAGGGTCAGACCAATATGACCACTGCCCCCTACTGGCAAAAAGAAGACATACACAGGACACTTCGATGTATCTTCATCTAGAAAAGATCCAGTATGCAAACACAGGCTGAACTTATGTCTGGTCAGCAAGGCCGTGAGTTCTGCAGGTGGGACAGAAGCTGCAAGTAGACTTAGTGGTTGTTAATTCATTCGGGTCTGGTGAGTCTTTGGTTATGAATGAATGTGATGGCGGGCAGTGTCTGATCAGGATGAGAGGATGGAGAACAGATTTCCAGATGATCTCCTGAACATCTGGAAAAACAATGTGAAGGAAGTGACCCAGAGGTGGAAAACTGCCAGAATCAGAAGAGGTTTAAACAAAGAGAGGAGGTGGCAGAGGTTCACTATACTGATAATAAGCACTGGCTCACACGCCTGGACTCTCGATGATATCCATTCTTAATGAAATGAGTTCAACATGCCCTCCCTCTGCAACCATAACAGCCTCAGCTCTCCTGGGAAGGCGTTCCACAGGTTGAGAAGTGTTTCTAGGAATTTCTGACCATTCCTTCAGAAGGAGGTCAGACACCGATGCTGGACCAGGAGGCCTGGCTCTCCTCCGCTCTAATTCATCCTAAAGCTGTTCTATCGGGTTGAGGTCAGGACTGTGCAGGCCGATCAGGTTCACCCACACCAGACTCCTCATCCAGGTCTTCATGGACCTGCTTTGTGCTCTGGTGCTCAGTCATGTTGGAACAGGAAAGGGCCATTCCCACGCTGTTCCCACAAAGCTGGGAGCATGGAAGTGTCCAAATTCTCTTGGTACGCTGAAGCATTCAGAGTCCTTTCACTGGAACTGAGGGGCCGAGTCCAGTTCCTGGAAACAACCCAAACCATAATACCCCCTCCACCAAACTTTACACTTGGCCCAGTGCAGTCGGACCAGTACCATTGTCCTGGCAACCGCCAGACCCAGACTCCTCCATCATATCGCCAGATGGTGAAGCGTTGTTATGATTAGTCATGATTACATTAACTATCAAAATAGTTGGCGACTAATTTAATAAGCAATGCCATTGTTTATATTTTTTGAAGCTTTGTGTCATGATTCCTGGTTTATGTTCCTTCGTTTACTTATGTTGATTCATGGTCCTGGGTGTTTGTCATGTTTTTGGTTTTTTGGTTCCTCATTAGGTAAGGCAGTTTATTTGTACAGCACGTTTCATGTACAGGACAATTCAAAGTGCTTTACATAAAACAAAAGAATTACAGATAATAAGAAATAATAAAAGGCAGCAACACATAGCAAGAATCACAATAAAATAATAAATTACATTAAAATGACTAAAAGCAAGATGAGTTAAAAGTTAACATGCAGATTTCATGCATAGGCGCATGAGAAAAGAAATGTTTTTAACCTGGATTTAAAAATGTCTACATCTGGCGAACGTTTCATCTCCGCTGGCAGTTTGTTCCACTTGTTTGCAGCATAACAGCTAAATGCTGCTTCTCCATGTTTGGTCTGGACTCTGGTCTGGAGTCTGGCCTGGACACTGGTCTGGAGTCTGGTCTGGACCCTGGTCTGGACTCTGGCCTGGACTCTTGTCTGGTCTTTGGTCTGGACCCTGGTCTGGACTAGGTGACCAGAGTCTTTGGATCTAAGAGCTCTGCTAGGTTTATATTCTCTGAATGTTTCACAGATGTATTCTGGACTTGAACCGTTCTGGGTTGTAAACAATCAGAAGGGTTTTAAAATCTATTCTGTGACTGACTGGAAACCAGTTTAAACTGGAAACCTGTATAAACTGGAAACCAGTGTAAAGATGTTATAACTGGTGTGATGTGTTCAGATCTCTTAGTTCTGGTTAAAACTCTAGCAGCAGCGTTCTGGATGAGCTGCAGATGCTTAATGCTCTTTTTAGGAAGTCCTGTTAAAAGACCATTACAGTAATCCAGTCTACTGGAGATGAATGCATGGATGAGTTTCTCTTGGTCTTTCTGGGAGACTAAACTTTTAATCCTGTTGATGTTTCTGAGCTGGTAAAAAGCTTCTTAGTGAAGCTTTGATGTGGCTGCTGAAAGTCAGGTCTGAGTCTATCAACACTCCAAGGTTACCAACTTGGTTGGTGATTTTAAGAGCCCGAGTCTCCAGGTGTTTACCAATGCTGACCCTCTTCTTTTTGCTACCAAACAGAATCATCTCAGTTTTGGCTGAGAGTGGAAAATTCTCCTTCATCCAGGTGTTTATTTGCTCCAGACTCTGACACAGTAAGTCTGCTGGTCTGCAGTCATCTGGTGACAGAGACATAAAGTTGTGTATCATCTGCATAACTGTGATCTTTAATGCTGAAGTTCTGTAATGTTCGACCCAAGGGGAGCATATACAAGTTGAACAGAAGAGGTCCAAGGACTGACCCCTGGGGGACTCCACAAGTCATGGCCACTCGCTCGGATTCATAACTGCCGATCGTAACAAAATAACTCCGGCCTTCTAAATAGGACCTGGACCAGTTAAGAACAGCTCCAGAAAGTCCAACCCAGTTTTCCAGCCTGAAAACGGGATTCTGTGATCTACAGTATCAAACGCAGCACTGAGATCCAACAGAACCAGGACTGATACTAGACCAGAACCAGTCTTTTAACACTGTGACCAGAGCTGTTTCAGGGCTGTGATGAGGTCGGAAGCCGGACTGAAATTTATCCAGATTTCCACTTTGATTTAAAAAGTCATGAAGCTGGTGAAATACAACTTTCTCCATAATCTTGGAAATAAAAGAGGTTAGAGACGGTCTATAGTTGTTCATTATAGAGGCGTCTACAGTCCTTTTCTTTGCGAGGCTTAATAGCAGCTATCTTTAGTGACTTGGGAAAAATGCCTGATGCCAGTGAGCTGTTAACTATCAGTAGGAGATCACTTTCTACTGAGGTAAAAACTGTTTTTAAAAAGTCGGATGGGATCATGTCCAGAGTGCATGTTGTTGATTTCAGATGCCAAACTGTTTCTTGTAGGACTTTTAAATTTAACATTTTAAACTATGACATAACAGAAATGTTTCCGGGTTTTAGACACAGACTAGTTTTCTTGTTTGACTGTGTGGAATTAATATTTTGCTCATTGTTTTCATTTTTTGGCTAAAAAAGTTTGCAAATTGGTTGCATTTCTCACTGGAAAGGAGCTCCGGGCTTATCTGTTTAGGAGGATTTGTAAGTTTTTTAATCATAGGAAACAAAGAATTGTTGACGTTCCTGTTAATCATTTCAGATAAATGCAGCTCTCTGGCCTTGCACAGCTCATTGTTATAGTTACGCAGGCTTTGTTTCTACAGCTCAGAGTAAATTTGAAGTTTATTTTTCCGCCATTTCCGCTCAGTTTTTCTGCTTTCTCTTTTTAGGCTGGTAACCACAGTGGTGTTTCTCCATGGTGTTTTCTGTTTGATCAAAGTGCTCCTGATTATTATCGGTGCAACAGCATCCATTACATTCAAGACTTTCAGATTGAAATGATCCAGGAGTCCATCAACTGACTCTGGTCTGGTTGTTGGTAACATAGCTATGGCCTCCACTAACTTAGCACTTGTTCTTTCATTAATGTACCTCTTCCTAGGAGCAGGTTGGTTGGACATTCTGAGTGATCAGTAAATCAAACAAAATACAAAAGTGGTCAGACAAGGCCGAGTCAGCGACCACAACAGAAGAAATATCAACACTCTGAAATAACCAGGTCCAGAATGTGACCTCGAATGTGGGTCGGTTCTTTTACATGTTGCCACAAACCAAACATCCAATATGGAAGAAAATTCCTTGACATTACCATCCGTCATGTTATCTATGTGGATGTTAAAATCCCCAGTTAAGATGAAATGGTTAAAATCAGTAGAGATAACCGACAATAATTCAGAAAATTCATCAATAAAATTTACACAGTGTCCTGGACGTCTGTAGATGATTAGAAATAGGATTTTAGAAACAGCCTTAAAATAAAACTAAGATTTTCAAAAGAAGTAAAATCACCAAATGAAATTTCTTTACACTGGAATGAATCTTTAAATAAGGCAGCTTCTCCTCCCCCTTTCCTCCCAATTCAACATTTATTCATAAAACTAAAATGAGGGGGTGCTGTTTCATTAAGAACTGTAGCAGTTGTGTCTTCTGTTCACCATGTTTCTGTTAGAAAAAGAAAATCTAAACTGTGAGAAATGATGAAGTCATTAACTAACAGTGATTGTTGGACAGAGATCTAACATTAAGTACAGCAGCTTTATGAAGTTTCCTCTGGTCTCTGTTGTATTCTGAGTTATACAAGGTACAGTTAACAGATTAGATCGATTCACCCCACAAACTGACCGTGTTCGATTCCTTATTTTACTAAGACAGGAATCCTACTGGGTCCAGGCTTGATCTCAGAACAGCTGTTAGTAGTAGCAAAACTACAGCAAGGACCCTGAATGCATCATGGCATGTTATCTTTGTTGTGAACTCTGCTGCTCTGTGAACCTCCTACACCTCCTCCCATGCCCTGCTCTGCCAGGACAGATGATCTAAGAGGAGGATGAGGAGGGGGAGGAGGGGGAGCCCTGTATTTCTTGGTAGATGGTGGTCGCTGGGGTCCGGTCCGGGATAGAGACATCCTTTGAAGACCTTGGGTGATGTGGAGAAGAGGGTCTGGTGAGGGGGGAGAGCTGGAAGTTGATCTCTTCTCTGCTGTGTCCTTCGCTCTTATCTGTACATCATGTTTGGGTTTGCCGTCCCAACAGCATGACGCAAGTGTGCACCAAGTAATCTGCATCCAGTTAGATTTGGATGGACACCATCAGGTCTGAATTGCTCCTTACAGTTCCAAAAGATATTGAAGTTATCAATGAACTTTATCCCATGGGTGATACATGCGTTTGATAACCATGTGTTCAGGCCAAGAAGTCTACTGAAAAGTTCAATTCCTTTACCCCCCGTAGGAATGGGTCCTGAAATGTAAACATGGTGCTCCAAACTGACACAGTCTCTCCAACAGCAGCGAAAAGTCTTTCTTCAGGATCTCGGAGCCAATTTTCCGCCCCAGAATATCAAAAGATCCTGTGTGGACAATAATCTTCATACCATCTGGATGTGAAGACAGAATGGTATAATGATCTCTATCAGTTCCCTGACCGATGGATCAAAATGTTAGATTTTCCATCTTTGCCATCCTTACATGCTGTTATAGAGTCTCCAATCAGAACTGTGTCTATTTGTTTTTGTGTGGAGGCGCCGATAGCTTCTCTAGTCCTCCTGTTTGTGGAGTTTTGGCCTCTCCTCCTGGTCTGGTTAGCCCTGGGCTGAGTTTTAGGGCTATTTTTTTTTATAGATCCTTGCATTACATCCATCATCATTCATTTTAATATGAGTCAACACATCATATTTTTTCTGCAGTGAGACTTCAGGTGGTGGAGTGAGTGCTGGAGCTTTAAATTTCCTGCTGGATTTACCTCTGCGACGAACAACATCAGACCAGGTTCTGGCTGGGGTTGATGACTTTGGTCTGGGACCAACACTGTTCCAGTAGGAGGGATCAGTCTGATGGTCCGGTTTGGGATTTTCCTCAGCTATTCCAGTGTCATTTAAACACATCCAAGGAAGTGTATCAGCCAGGTCTGTAGCGGGAGGCTCCACATTCGGCATGACCTCGCTTATGAAGATTTGACTCAATCCATTTGACAACTCAATCATTCCACTAGTCCTCCCATGATAGTCCACATAAAGCTAACAAAAATTATTGTTCCAGTGATCTATAAGTGACCAGGAGTCCCTGTTCTTACATTTCTTGTTGGTAAAGATAAGAAAAAAGAAGAAAAACAGAAGAAAAAAGCAAGCAGAAAGGAGAGCAAAGCAGGAAACATCCACACGGCAGCAAAGCAGGAAGTAGCATTTTAGATCATTAGTTCACCTGGTCTGATTAGCTCATTCACCTCACCTGTGTCTAGTTTGTCCTTTAGTGTATTTAAGTCCATTGGTTTCTCCTGGTTTAACGTCTGTGAACTTCTTTCATAGGTGTCTATTATCACTTTTTAATGGACACCCTCCAGCCAATCAGAATCAAGCATTCACCCAGACCATGGTATAATAGTAGTTACTAATTGGGATAATATGTAATAATTCTGTGTAATATGTTAACATGTTCAAAATACACATTCATTCTTTCAGTTTTGTTAAGAAGGTGATAGAGAGAAAAAAGAATTACCTTTTAGGATCAGCTGAGACTTTTCAGTGGTCTGGACACAGCCAGGTCTGGTCACGCTGGCAGCTGCCATGTCATCACAGCTCTGTAACACAACCAGGTAAACACAACCAGGTAAACACACGACCTGGGGGGTGTCCCACGAAGCTGGATGAAGGGAAAGCCGGGCTTATCTTGATAAGTCTGGCTCATTTAATCCAGAGTTCTGTTCCATCAACGTGGTTTATGTGAATGCTGCTGAGTAACCATGGTAACTGATGCACCAGAACTTGCCTGCTCGGGGCAGGCTAACATTTAGCTTAGCTTAGCTGTGTGTCAAAGGTCTCATACAGACTCCCTAAAGAAAGTTCCACCTGGTAGAACTGCTCCGCCTCATTCTGGTATAAAATAAGAAACACCTGTTATTACATCACTGCTTTGTCTGGAATAATCAATAAATCTGTCAGTGCCATGTAACTAAAGAAACACAACGATACACGTACTGAACATGAAATTAAATGAAAAGAACATGGTATTCATTAAAACTAATTAACACCTTATTAACCCTCCCCAGCTTCAGGAACCCGACCTCCACTGCCTCTGGTTGGCTAACAGTAAAACTGGGATCAGCTGAGCCCCGTCCATACAGGCCGAGGGTGTTTAAAGAGAGAGAGAGATGGAGAAAGCTGGTCTAAAGAGATGGACGGAGAAAGATATAGATAGATAGAGACAGGGTTTTTTTCTGGTTACCATGGCTCGGCCTTTTATTAATGACCCTGCAGAGGGCGCACGCTTCATTCAAAGCTCATTCAGACCACCAGACCCACGGTTTTCAAGGGGAGGACCACCAGTAGCAGTGGTCTCTGACGTTGTCTTGGTATCTACAGAGCAACATGTTTACAGCTCAACACGTTTAGAACAAACATGTCTTCAAAGATACCTCCCACTCTGAGACATGTTCTGGACAGTGTCCGAAATGAACTTTTTCACTCACCAGCCAAAGAATCCACCGGCCAAACACATTTACTGGCCAAATTATTAAATTATTGTACACACACACACACCTCTACACGTTATTTCTATAATACTGTGTTGTGTTGTATCCAAACTGGAAGTCACAGCAACATTAAACAAAGGCAACAAGAAAAATGGTTTTATTTAATAAAGTGTTAATGTCTGAATTCATGAACTAAAACCTGATCAGACTCGTTCCTCTCTGCTCTTCCTCTGGCCTGCTGCTCCTAACTCTCCTTGTACCACAGCATTACAGCCTTGGTGGGATCATACTCCCTGATTCTTGCTTTTTATTTTATTGTTTAAAAAATAAACTTAACAAAAATTTATTTTAAATAAATTTAAAGCTTATTGATCTGATTCATGACAAATCAGTAATATTCAAAATAAATAGCTTATCAATAATCATAAAAGCTGATTTATAATAATAATGAACTTAATAACTGATCAATACAATAACAATATTATTATTTTATTATATCATTATTATATTGACAAGTTAATCGTTTGACAAGGTCTTCGTAGTCTCGCGGAGTCACGTCCCGTTATGCAGCTGTCGTCACCCTTCAGGTTGAAAACAGCTAAGCTAAGCTAACAGGCTAACATCGCGTGGCACGCGCAGGTGTGTGCCTACAGCGCGTGGCCCCGCCTACAGTCGTCACGCGCAGGTGTGCCACCGCCTACAGCGCGTGGCCCCGTCTACAGTCGGCACGCGCAGGCGTCTCCTCGCCTACAGTCGGCACGCGCAGGTGTGTCACTGCTTACAGTCGGCACATGCAGACAGGGGCGCTGCTAGAGATTTTTGGCCCCATGAAAATAAACTGTTGACAGGGTCCACAAGTTGACCACCCCCCCCTGAAAGTTTTGATAGTGTAATACATCCAATTAGCAATTTTAATGCTATTTTGACCATCAAAATAGCATTAAAAGAAATTAAATTAGAAGAAATGAAAACAAATCCATGACAGGCTACTTGGTAGAGGAAGCACTAAAAATGCTTTCAGTGATTTCACCAACAAAGTGAAGGGAACCTGATCTGATTACCAATCCTCCACGTCATCATCTCCCTCATGTAGCAACACATGAAGTCTAATTTAGCTCCACATCTGTAGACTCACAGGTGAAGCTTTAGATTAGTGGGGAACATATATGATGCTATATGCTTGTTGCTGGTTAATCTTCTAGAAAATGTAAATATTTCTCTGGTTGGATTGAAAGCCGTCACCCAGTCTGCTGCTCTAGAAATGTTCCTACTGCAAAGCAGGAGGATGAGTCCAAACTACTGACCTGACCTATGTTACAGAGACAGCTGAGAACCGTTCAAATCAGTCTAAAATAAATACAAACTAGTTTTTATTTATTATCAATAATTCAGAACAATTTTATTCTATTATATAATGTTTTTTTCTCCACAATAATCAATTAATTCAACACTCAGCTGCTCACCTCCTTCCTCAGGACCACCTGGACATGTTCAGGTGGGGGGGGGGGTCTGGCAGCATCTGCTTCGGCTGCTCTCGTGTCTGTTCGAACATGCGTGATTTTCTTTTTAGCAGTTTGCTAATCATTTACCTGCGTTGATCATTTGATTAAAACAACAGTGAAATTAAAGTCGATCATCGAACTGCGGCCTAGAGTGTCCTGGTGCCAAGTGCCCATGTGGACACTCTTATGTCTGAACAAGGTGTTCGTTATGGACAGTCCATGACGAGCACAGAAGTCTAACAACAAAACACCACTCGGATTCAGATTAGGAGGGCCGTTCCTCCCAATCACGCCCCTCCAGGTCTTGCTGTCATTGCCCGCGTGAGCATTGAAGCCCCCCAGCAGAACGAGGGAGTCCCCGGAAGGAGTGCTCTCTAACACCCCTTCCAAGGACTCCAAAAAAGGTGGGTACTCCGAACTGCTGTTTGCTGCATAAGCACAAACAACAGTCAGGACCCGTCCCCCCACCCGAAGGCAGGGGGAGGCTACCCTTTCGTCCACCAGGGTAAACTTCAACGTACAGGCACCAAGTCGGGGAGCAATGACCATGCCCACACCTGCTCGGCGCCTCTCACCGGGAGCAACTCCAGAATGGAAGAGGGTCCAGCCCCTCTCAAGGACGTTGGTTCCAGAGCCCAAGCCGTGCGTCGAGGTGAGTCCAACTATATCTAGCCAGAACCGTTCAACCTCGCGCACCAGCTCAGGCTCCTTCCCCACCAGAGAGGTGACATTTCACGTCCCTAGAGCTAGCTTTTGCAGCCGTGGATCAGACCGCCCGGGTCCCCGCCTCGGGCAGCCGCCCAGCTCACACTGCACCCGACCCTATTGGCCCATCCTGCAGGTGGTGAGCCCACAGGAGGGGGGCCATGTCACCCTTTCGGACTGAGCCCGACCGGGCCCCATGGGCAAAGGCCCAGCCACCAGGCGCTCACCTCCGTGCCCCACCTCCAGGCCTGGCTTCAGAGGGGTCCCCGGTGACCCAAGTCCGGGCAAGAGAAACCTTGGTCCTTGCTTTCTCATCATCATAGGGGTGATTTGAGCCACACTTCGTCTGGTCCCTCCCCTAGACACCTGTTTGCCATGGGTGACCCTACCAGGGGCATGAGCCCCCGACAACATAGCCGCTAGGATCGGTGGCGGCTCAGGGAGTAGCAGCCAAAAGCCCACCAGTTTTAAATGCTGGGATTCTGGATTTGGTGATCCTGAAAAACGGGAACCAGGATCACGGTGATCCAACGCTGCTTTGAACAACCAGGATAAAAGTAAGATGGATTACGTGATCCGCCATCCTGAACAACGGGATTCCTAAATCCGGACCGCTTTTATCCAGATTAGGTTTTTTGAACAACCGGTCCCTGGTTCTGTACACGTGTGTTATTAGCATGATTCTGGTAACAAAGGAAGAAGATTGATCCTGTAAACATCTAGATAATAATCAGACACGTTCTGCCTTGACTTCCATGCTGGCGGACATTTTATTTCCATTTTATTTCCCGTTCACCTCTACCTAACTACCTACCTTCCTTCATCCCATTCAGATCCAATCTGGCTGTTACTGCTGATTCAAAGAAACTGCTGACGTCTTACCATCCACTCGCTGTCTGTCTGTTGGTCAGCAGCTGATGGAGCAGCTGATGGAGCAGGTGGACTGAACCATTTAAGGGAAATATAGAGGGGTGGTGGGTGTTCAGAAATGTTTCCAAAACAAATAAACTTAGTGACACCATTGCATTATAACTAAAATGTTTGCATGATTGTAAGTTTATCATTGAGTATTAGATAATTTTGTTAGTATTGCAATTGAGGTCCCTTGTGGGCACCTGTCATTCATGGGCCCCTAGAATCCTTCTCCTTTACCCCCTTTTTGGCACCCCAGCGCACAGGTGTGTTACCGCCTACAGTCGGCGCATGAGAAGCGAGCGGAACCGGGCCGTGAAGCAGACAGAAGACGTCACTTTGTCCAAACCACCACTTTTCACTAACTTTCTGGTTGGGGCTGTAAGCTGCTGATTTATCCTCCAGTTCTCTGTACTTTCTTTTGGAAAGCTGGCCGGCTGCTGCTAAAAATCTCCACATATTTACCTGCTTCATTAGCCTGAGCTAAACTGTGATGTTACGTCCCAACTCTAAAGGGGTATGAAGGAGGGTGCAACAAATTAAATGCACCGCAGACAGGTTGTTAAAAAAAGGTAGCAAGGACTTTTATTGTCTCAACCGGAACCTGGAAACAATACCGATGGGTGGTAAAGAACAAATGCCGGGGTTCGGGGAAACTGCTCAACCCAAAGAACACAGCAAAACAAGCACTCGCTAAAACACAGCCAGAGAAATAACAAAACCAAGGCGATCTGAAACAGGTGAAATAAACTGGCCTACTAATCTACAAAAGTGCGAGAGCAGTTCCAATAAACTCCTAAAATCAGGTAAACTAACTATCCCAGCATATACTACAAGTACCACTTAATTTAGTGGAATACTTTCCACTAAATATTAATTAGAAAATACACAACTTAAGGCGACGCCAAAAAGAGCTAGATGATTACCAGTTATCTCTAAGAGATCGTCAGCAGAACTAAATTAAACACTCCTCACAACCAAACATCTAAGAAAAAAAGAAACTGTAAACTGGTAAGGTTGACGAACTAAAGATGTCTGACAAACGGTCAGCAATTCCAATACTCCACACAAAACAAAACCCTCAAGTCTAACTATTTAAATACTAACCACCAAGGTAACAATAAATTCCAAGACACTGCTTTAAACCACACAAACACCACAGTTCTCAAGGCCAGGAGCAGACTGCCTGTGTCAACAGTTGCTCCCCGAATGAATGGTGATTCCAGGCTTTATCTCCGGAGGAGCGCCTTCAGGAGTTGTGATTGGTCCCTCCGGATCCAATAGGATGGGTGGAATAGACGGTGTGTCTGGTCTGACCAATCCACTGGAGGCACAGACAAGTAGTGGTTTGTATGGATGATAGGTTTCAGGTGGCCGGGGTTATCATCATTCGTAACAGGTGAACAGAACTGAAACAGTGCAGCGCGTTCTCGTGTCACATGAGTGTTTGCGTCAGTGCATGTTTGTGTGCGTCGTTCATGCAGACAGCAGAGAAACATGAAGAAGAAATCCACCAAAAGGAGAAAAACATGACTAATTTGGTACAAACATTTACTCGCCATTTGGCGGATAGCCCTCTGAGATTTACTCGCCAAACGAAAAATTTACTTGCATTTGGCGCCTGGAGAGTGTTAATTTCGCACCCTGGTTCTGGTTCTTTATTTCCACCTGCTGCAGGTACGCTGTGCAGGTAAGATGCTGCTGCTGATGTAACAGTGCAGAGTTAATGTAGGTCGCACACACACAATAATCACAAAAATGATGCATATTGATTATTGGGTTATTAATAAACTGAGCAGGGCCAGTACATACAGAGACAATCAGCTGCTTTATGTAAACAGATTTATAACAAGAGGAACCAGAAATAAACCAGGAGGCTGAATCAACAACTGACAGCAGTGACGTGCGGTCAGAAGAGAATAAAGTACATAAAATAAATATTAATATTTTCCACTGATCTGTGTTAAAATGCATCTTCAGTATGACTCTACATAAAAATCTCTGAATGTGAGGATTTCTGGATCAGATCCAGGACAGAAATCCCGGGTGAGGCCATGGTGAGCTGGACCTCTTCTGACTGGTGATCCAGTACAAACTGGGTTCATGACGCGTTTCTGTTCCTCAGCATATCCAACATGAACGTTACAGAAATATGTGTTATACACCATGACTCTCCACCGTGTGTGTAATGTCTTTAATGTGTGTGTGAGAGAATTATTCCTGTTTATTGTACAATAAAATGCAGAGAAAAGTCAGCAGGTGAGGCAGGCAGTACTCTGCCTCACCTCAAGGGGGCGTAGTTTCATGCTGGTGGATGAATAGTGAAACAAGAAGCACTTTTTGTTCTTACAATGTAAATGTGACTCCAGAGGAGTCGGTGCCTCACCAGCCATGAACCCACCACACGTCACTTATCTCCATCAGCTTTCTTTGTTCAGCTGCTGAGAAAATGAAGCTCTCGGTTTGCTTTCTGTTTCGGCTGCTCGTCTTTCCACCATCCACTCGTCAGAGCTTCCTACGTTCCTCAGAACATCCCATATAGCCAGACTATGTAAGCCTCGCTTGGATTAGCTCAACTAAATACAGCTGGAATGTGTTAGTGGAACAGCTTGAGCCTTAATTCAGAGACGGTGTTAGTTCAAGTGAAGCTTTCCTCATACAGCCTGGCTTCCTGTAGCTGCGCTGGTGGAAAACACCCTGAGGAAAACAGAACCAGGTAAACACACGACCAGGTGAAAAACAACCAGGGAGGTGCTCCACCAATGTGGCAATCAAACCAGCTTTAAACACCATGATGAGGTTGAACTGGGACCAAACCAGCTTTAAACACCATGATGAGGTTAAACTGGGACCAAACCAGCTTTAAACACCATGATGAGGCTAAACTGGGACCAAACCAGCTGTAAACACCATGATAAGGTTAAACTGGGTCCAAACCAGCTTTAAACACCATGATGAGGCTAAACTGGGACCAAACCAGCTGTAAACACCATGATAAGTTTAAACTGGGACCAAACCAGCTGTAAACACCATGATGAGGTTAAACTGGGACCAAACCAGCTTTAAACACCATGATGAGGCTAAACTGGGACCAAACCAGCTTTAAATACCATGATGAGGCTAAACTCGGACCAAACCAGCTTTAAACACCATGATGAGGTTAAACTGGAACCAAACCAGCTGTAAACACCATGATGAGGTTAAACTGGGACCAAACCAGCTTTAAACACCATGATGAGGTTAAACTGGGACCAAACCAGCTTTAAACACCATGATGAAGTTAAACTGGGACCAAACCAGCTTTAAACACCATGATGAGGCTAAATTGGGACCAAACCAGCTGTAAACACCATGATAAGGTTAAACTGGGTCCAAACCAGCTTTAAACACCATGATGAGGTTAAACTGGGACCAAACCAGCTTTAAACACCATGATGAGGTTAAACTGGGACCAGACCAGCTTTAAACACCATGATGAGGCTAAACTGGGTCCAAACCAGCTGTAAACACCATGATAAAGTTAAACTGGGTCCAAACCAGCTTTAAACACCATGATGAGGCTAAACTGGGACCAAACCAGCTTTAAACACCATGATAGGGTTAAACTGGGTCCAAACCAGCTTTAAACACCATGATAGGGTTAAACTGGGTCCAAACCAGCTTTAAACACCATGATGAGGCTAAACTAGGACCAAACCAGCTTTAAACACCATGATGAGGTTAAACTGGGACCAAACCAGCTTTAAACACCATGATGGGGCTAAACTTGGACCAAACCAGCTTTAAACACCATGATGAGGTTAAACTGGGACCAAACCAGCTGTAAACACCATGATGAGGCTAAACTGGGACCAAACCAGCTTTAAACACCATGATGAGGTTAAACTGGGACCAAACCAGCTTTAAACACCATGATGAGGCTAAAGTGGGACCAAACCAGCTGTAAACACCATGATGAGGCTAAACTGCGACCAAACCAGCTTTAAACACTATGATGAGGCTAAACTGGGACCAAACCAGCTTTAAACACCATGATAAGGTTAAACTGAGACCAAACCAGATTTAAACACCATGATGAGGTTAAACTGGGACCAAACCAGCTTTAAACACCATGATGAGGCTAAACTGGGACCAAACCAGCTTTACACACCATGATGAGGTTAAACTGCGACCAAACCAGCTTTAAATACCATGATGAGGCTAAACTGGGACCAAACCAGCTTTAAACACCATGATAAGGTTAAACTGGGTCCAAACCAGCTTTAAACACCATGATGAGGCTGAACTGGGACCAAACCAGCTTTAAACACCATGATGAGGTTAAACTGGGACCAAACCAGCTTTAAACACCATGATGAGGCTAAACTGGGACCAAACCAGCTTTAAACACCATGATGAGGCTAAAGTGGGACCAAACCAGCTTTAAACACCATGATGAGGCTAAAGTGGGACCAAACCAGCTGTAAACACCATGATAAGGTTAAACTGAGACCAAACCAGCTGTAAACACCATGATGAGGCTAAACTGGGACCAAACCAGCTTTAAACACCATGATGAGGCTAAACTGGGACCAAACCAGCTGTAAACACCATGATGAGGCTAAACTGGGTCCAAACCAGCTTTAAACACCATGATGAGGCTAAACTGGGTCCAAACCAGCTTTAAACACCATGATGAGGCTAAACTGGGACCAAACCAGCTGTAAACACCATGATGAGGCTAAACTGGGTCCAAACCAGCTGTAAACACCATGATGAGGTTAAACTGGGACCAAACCAGCTTTAAACACCATGATGAGGCTAAACTGGGTCCAAACCAGCTGTAAACACCATGATGAGGTTAAACTGGGACCAGACCCGCTGCAAACACCATAATGAGGTTAAACTGGGTCCAAACCAGCTTTAAACACTATGATGAGGCTAAACTGGGTCCAAACCAGCTGTAAACACCATGATGAGGTTAAACTGGGACCAAACCAGCTGTAAACACCATGATAAGGTTAAACTTTGTCCAAACCAGCTTTAAACACCATGATAAGGTTAAACTTTGTCCAAACCAGCTTTAAACACCATGATGAGGTTAAACTGGGACCAAACCAGCTTTAAACACCATGATGAGGTTAAACTGGGACCAAACCAGCTTTAAACACCATGATGACGTTAAACTGGGACCAAACCAGCTTTAAACACCATGATGAGGCTAAATTGGGACCAAACCAGCTGTAAACACCATGATAAGGTTAAACTGGGTCCAAACCAGCTTTAAACACCATGATGAGGGTAATCTGGGACCAAACCAGCTTTAAACACCATGATGAGGCTAAACTGGGACCAGACCAGCTTTAAACACCATGATGAGGTTAAACTGGGACCAAACCAGCTGAAAACACCATGATAAGGTTAAACTGGGTCCAAACCAGCTTTAAACACCATGATGATGCTAAACTGGGACCAAACCAGCTGTAAACACCATGATGAGGTTAAACTGGGTCCACACCAGATGTAAATACCATGATGAGACTAAACTGGGACCAAACCAGCTTTAAATACAATGATGAGGCTAAACTGGGACCAAACCAGCTTTAAACACCATGATAAGGTTAAACTGGGTCCAAACCAGCTTTAAACACCATGAAGAGGCTAAACTGGGACCAAACCAGCTTTAAACACCATGATGAGGTTAAAGTGGGACCAAACCAGCTGTAAATACCATGATGAGGTTAAAGTGGGACCAAACCAGCTGTAAACACCATGATAAGGTTAAACTTTGTCCAAACCAGCTTTAAACACCATGATAAGGTTAAACTTTGTCCAAACCAGCTTTAAACACCATGATGAGGTTAAACTGGGACCAAACCAGCTGTAAACACCATGATGAGGTTAAACTGGGTCCACACCAGCTGTAAATACCATGATGAGGCTAAACTGGGACCAAACCAGCTGTAAACACCATGATGAGGCTAAACTGGGTCCAAACCAGCTGTAAACACCATGATAAAGTTAAACTGGGTCCAAACCAGCTTTAAACACCATGATGAGGCTAAACTGGGACCAAACCAGCTTTAAACACCATGATAGGGTTAAACTGGGTCCAAACCAGCTTTAAACACCATGATAGGGTTAAACTGGGTCCAAACCAGCTTTAAACACCATGATGAGGCTAAACTAGGACCAAACCAGCTTTAAACACCATGATGAGGTTAAACTGGGACCAAACCAGCTTTAAACACCATGATGGGGCTAAACTTGGACCAAACCAGCTTTAAACACCATGATGAGGTTAAACTGGGACCAAACCAGCTGTAAACACCATGATGAGGCTAAACTGGGACCAAACCAGCTTTAAACACCATGATGAGGTTAAACTGGGACCAAACCAGCTTTAAACACCATGATGAGGCTAAAGTGGGACCAAACCAGCTGTAAACACCATGATGAGGCTAAACTGCGACCAAACCAGCTTTAAACACTATGATGAGGCTAAACTGGGACCAAACCAGCTTTAAACACCATGATAAGGTTAAACTGAGACCAAACCAGATTTAAACACCATGATGAGGTTAAACTGGGACCAAACCAGCTTTAAACACCATGATGAGGCTAAACTGGGACCAAACCAGCTTTACACACCATGATGAGGTTAAACTGCGACCAAACCAGCTTTAAATACCATGATGAGGCTAAACTGGGACCAAACCAGCTTTAAACACCATGATAAGGTTAAACTGGGTCCAAACCAGCTTTAAACACCATGATGAGGCTGAACTGGGACCAAACCAGCTTTAAACACCATGATGAGGTTAAACTGGGACCAAACCAGCTGTAAACACCATGATGAGGCTAAACTGGGACCAAACCAGCTTTAAACACCATGATGAGGCTAAAGTGGGACCAAACCAGCTTTAAACACCATGATGAGGCTAAAGTGGGACCAAACCAGCTGTAAACACCATGATAAGGTTAAACTGAGACCAAACCAGCTGTAAACACCATGATGAGGCTAAACTGTGACCAAACCAGCTTTAAACACCATGATGAGGCTAAACTGGGACCAAACCAGCTGTAAACACCATGATGAGGCTAAACTGGGTCCAAACCAGCTTTAAACACCATGATGAGGCTAAACTGGGTCCAAACCAGCTTTAAACACCATGATGAGGCTAAACTGGGACCAAACCAGCTGTAAACACCATGATGAGGCTAAACTGGGTCCAAACCAGCTGTAAACACCATGATGAGGTTAAACTGGGACCAAACCAGCTTTAAACACCATGATGAGGCTAAACTGGGTCCAAACCAGCTGTAAACACCATGATGAGGTTAAACTGGGACCAGACCCGCTGCAAACACCATGATGAGGTTAAACTGGGTCCAAACCAGCTTTAAACACTATGATGAGGCTAAACTGGGTCCAAACCAGCTGTAAACACCATGATGAGGTTAAACTGGGACCAAACCAGCTGTAAACACCATGATAAGGTTAAACTTTGTCCAAACCAGCTTTAAACACCATGATAAGGTTAAACTTTGTCCAAACCAGCTTTAAACACCATGATGAGGTTAAACTGGGACCAAACCAGCTTTAAACACCATGATGAGGTTAAACTGGGACCAAACCAGCTTTAAACACCATGATGACGTTAAACTGGGACCAAACCAGCTTTAAACACCATGATGAGGCTAAATTGGGACCAAACCAGCTGTAAACACCATGATAAGGTTAAACTGGGTCCAAACCAGCTTTAAACACCATGATGAGGGTAATCTGGGACCAAACCAGCTTTAAACACCATGATGAGGCTAAACTGGGACCAGACCAGCTTTAAACACCATGATGAGGTTAAACTGGGACCAAACCAGCTGAAAACACCATGATAAGGTTAAACTGGGTCCAAACCAGCTTTAAACACCATGATGAGGCTAAACTGGGACCAAACCAGCTGTAAACACCATGATGAGGTTAAACTGGGTCCACACCAGATGTAAATACCATGATGAGACTAAACTGGGACCAAACCAGCTTTAAATACAATGATGAGGCTAAACTGGGACCAAACCAGCTTTAAACACCATGATAAGGTTAAACTGGGTCCAAACCAGCTTTAAACACCATGAAGAGGCTAAACTGGGACCAAACCAGCTTTAAACACCATGATGAGGTTAAAGTGGGACCAAACCAGCTGTAAATACCATGATGAGGTTAAAGTGGGACCAAACCAGCTGTAAACACCATGATAAGGTTAAACTTTGTCCAAACCAGCTTTAAACACCATGATAAGGTTAAACTTTGTCCAAACCAGCTTTAAACACCATGATGAGGTTAAACTAGGACCAGACCAGCTTTAAACACCATGATGAGGCTAAACTGGGTCCAAACCAGCTGTAAACACCATGATGAGGTTAAACTGCGACCAAACCAGCTGTAAACACCATGATGAGGCTAAACTGGGACCAAACCAGCTTTAAACACCATGATGAGGCTAAAGTGGGTCCAAACCAGCTTTAAACACCATGATGAGGCTAAACTGGGACCAAACCAGCTGTAAACACCATGATGAGGTTAAACTGGGACCAAACCAGCTGTAAACACCATGATAAGGTTAAACTTTGTCCAAACCAGCTTTAAACACCATGATAAGGTTAAACTTTGTCCAAACCAGCTTTAAACACCATGATGAGGTTAAACTGGGACCAAACCAGCTTTAAACACCATGATGAGGTTAAACTGGGACCAAACCAGCTTTAAACACCATGATGAAGTTAAACTGGGACCAAACCAGCTTTAAACACCATGATGAGGCTAAATTGGGACCAAACCAGCTGTAAACACCATGATAAGGTTAAACTGGGTCCAAACCAGCTTTAAACACCATGATGAGGCTAAAGTGGGACCAAACCAGCTTTAAACACCATGATGAGGCTAAAGTGGGACCAAACCAGCTTTAAACACCATGATGAGGCTAAACTGGGACCAGACCAGCTTTAAACACCATGATGAGGTTAAACTGGGACCAAACCAGCTGAAAACACCATGATAAGGTTAAACTGGGTCCAAACCAGCTTTAAACACCATGATGAGGCTAAACTGGGACCAAACCAGCTGTAAACACCATGATGAGGTTAAACTGGGTCCACACCAGATGTAAATACCATGATGAGACTAAACTGGGACCAAACCAGCTTTAAATACAATGATGAGGCTAAACTGGGACCAAACCAGCTTTAAACACCATGATAAGGTTAAACTGGGTCCAAACCAGCTTTAAACACCATGAAGAGGCTAAACTGGGACCAAACCAGCTTTAAACACCATGATGAGGTTAAAGTGGGACCAAACCAGCTGTAAATACCATGATGAGGTTAAAGTGGGACCAAACCAGCTGTAAACACCATGATAAGGTTAAACTTTGTCCAAACCAGCTTTAAACACCATGATAAGGTTAAACTTTGTCCAAACCAGCTTTAAACACCATGATGAGGTTAAACTAGGACCAGACCAGCTTTAAACACCATGATGAGGCTAAACTGGGTCCAAACCAGCTGTAAACACCATGATGAGGTTAAACTGGGACCAAACCAGCTGTAAACACCATGATGAGGCTAAACTGGGTCCAAACCAGCTTTAAACACCATGATGAGGCTAAAGTGGGTCCAAACCAGCTTTAAACACCATGATGAGGCTAAACTGGGACCAAACCAGCTGTAAACACCATGATGAGGCTAAACTGGGTCCAAACCAGCTGTAAACACCATGATGAGGTTAAACTGGGACCAAACCAGCTTTAAACACCATGATGAGGCTAAACTGGATCCAAACCAGCTGTAAACACCATGATGAGGTTAAACTGGGACCAGACCCACTGCAAACACCATGATGAGGTTAAACTGGGTCCAAACCAGCTTTAAACACTATGATGAGGTTAAACTGGGACCAAACCAGCTGTAAACACCATGATGAGGCTAAACTGGGTCCAAACCAGCTTTAAACACCATGATGAGGCTAAACTGGGACCAAACCAGCTTTAAACACCATGATGAGGCTAAATTGGGACCAAACCAGCTGTAAACACCATGATAAGGTTAAACTGGGTCCAAACCAGCTTTAAACACCATGATGAGGTTAAACTGGGACCAAACCAGCTTTAAACACCATGATGAGGCTAAACTGGGACCAGACCAGCTTTAAACACCATGATGAGGTTAAACTGGGACCAAACCAGCTGAAAACACCATGATAAGGTTAAACTGGGTCCAAACCAGCTTTAAACACCATGATGAGGCTAAACTGGGACCAAACCAGCTGTAAACACCATGATGAGATCAAACTGGGTCCACACCAGATGTAAATACCATGATGAGGCTAAACTGGGACCAAACCAGCTGTAAACACCATGATGAGGCTAAACTGGGTCCAAACCAGCTGTAAACACCATGATAAAGTTAAACTGGGTCCAAACCAGCTTTAAACACCATGATGAGGCTAAAGTGGGACCAAACCAGCTTTAAACACCATGATAGGGTTAAACTGGGTCCAAACCAGCTTTAAACACCATGATGAGGCTAAACTAGGACCAAAGCAGCTTTAAACACCATGATGAGGTTAAACTGGGACCAAACCAGCTTTAAACACCATGATGAGGTTAAACTGGGACCAAACAAGCTGTAAACACCATGATGAGGCTAAACAGGGACCAAACCAGCTTTAAACACCATGATGAGGTTAAACTGGGACCAAACCAGCTTTAAACACCATGATGAGGCTAAAGTGGGACCAAACCAGCTGTAAACACCATGATGAGGCTAAACTGGGACCAAACCAGCTTTAAACACTATGATGAGGCTAAACTGGGACCAAACCAGCTTTAAACACCATGATAAGGTTAAACTGAGACCAAACCAGCTTTAAACACCATGATGAGGTTAAACTGGGACCAAACCAGCTTTAAACACCATGATGAGGCTAAACTGGGACCAAACCAGCTTTACACACCATGATGAGGTTAAACTGCGACCAAACCAGCTTTAAATACCATGATGAGGTTAAACTGGAACCAAACCAGCTGTAAACACCATGATGAGGTTAAACTGGGACCAAACCAGCTTTAAACACCATGATGAGGCTAAAGTGGGACCAAACCAGCTTTAAACACCATGATGAGGCTAAAGTGGGACCAAACCAGCTGTAAACACCATGATAAGGTTAAACTGAGACCAAACCAGCTGTAAACACCATGATGAGGCTAAACTGGGACCAAACCAGCTTTACACACCATGATGAGGTTAAACTGCGACCAAACCAGCTTTAAATACCATGATGAGGCTAAACTGGGACCAAACCAGCTTTAAACACCATGATAAGGTTAAACTGGGTCCAAACCAGCTTTAAACACCATGATGAGGCTAAAGTGGGACCAAACCAGCTTTAAACACCATGATGAGGTTAAATTGGGACCAAACCAGCTATAAACACCATGATGAGGCTAAACTGGGTCCAACCAGCTGTAAACACCATGATGAGGCTAAACTGGGACCAAACCAGCTTTAAACACCATGATGAGGTTAAACTGGGACCAAACGAGCTTTAAACACCATGATGAGATGAGGTTAAACTGGGTCCACACCAGATGTAAATACCATGATGAGACTAAACTGGGACCAAACCAGCTTTAAACACCATGATGAGGCTAAAGTGGGACCAAACCAGCTTTAAACACCATGATGAGGCTAAAGTGGGACCAAACCAGCTGTAAACACCATGATAAGGTTAAACTGAGACCAAACCAGCTGTAAACACCATGATGAGGCTAAACTGCGACCAAACCAGCTTTACACACCATGATGAGGTTAAACTGCGACCAAACCAGCTTTAAATACCATGATGAGGCTAAACTGGGACCAAACCAGCTTTAAACACCATGATAAGGTTAAACTGGGTCCAAACCAGCTTTAAACACCATGATGAGGGTTAACTGGGACCAAACCAGCTTTAAACACCATGATGAGGTTAAACTGCGACCAAACCAGCTGTAAATACCATGATGAGGCTAAACTGGGACCAAACCAGCTTTAAACACCATGATGAGGCTAAACTGGGACCAAACCAGCTTTAAACACCATGATGAGGCTAAACTGGGTCCAAACCAGCTGTAAACACCATGATGAGGTTAAACTGGGACCAGACCCGCTGCAAACACCATGATGAGGCTAAAGTGGGACCAAACCAGCTGTAAACACCATGATGAGGTTAAACTGGGTCCAAACCAGCTTTAAACACCATGATAAGGTTAAACTGGGTCCAAACCAGCTGTAAACACCATGATGAGGCTAAACTCGGACCAAACCAGCTTTAAACACCATGATGAGGTTAATCTGGGACCAAACCAGCTGTAAATAACATGATGAGGCTAAACTGGGACCAAACCAGCTTTAAACACCATGATGAGGTTAAAGTGGGACCAAACCAGCTGTAAACACCATGATGAGGCTAAACTGTGACCAAACCAGCTTTAAACACCATGATGAGGCTAAACTGGGACCAAACCAGCTGTAAACACCATGATGAGGCTAAACTGGGTCCAAACCAGCTTTAAACACCATGATGAGGCTAAACTGGGTCCAAACCAGCTTTAAACACCATGATGAGGCTAAACTGGGACCAAACCAGCTGTAAACACCATGATGAGGCTAAACTGGGTCCAAACCAGCTGTAAACACCATGATGAGGTTAAACTGGGACCAAACCAGCTTTAAACACCATGATGAGGCTAAACTGGGTCCAAACCAGCTGTAAACACCATGATGAGGTTAAACTGGGACCAGACCCGCTGCAAACACCATAATGAGGTTAAACTGGGTCCAAACCAGCTTTAAACACCATGATGAGGTTAAACTGGGTCCAAACCAGCTGTAAACACCATGATGAGGTTAAACTGGGTCCACACCAGATGTAAATACCATGATGAGGCTAAACTGGGACCAAACCAGCTTTACACACCATGATGAGGTTAAACTGCGACCAAACCAGCTTTAAATACCATGATGAGGCTAAACTGGGACCAAACCAGCTTTAAACACCATGATAAGGTTAAACTGGGTCCAAACCAGCTTTAAACACCATGATGAGGCTAAACTGGGACCAAACCAGCTTTAAACACCATGATAAGGTTAAATTGGGACCAAACCAGCTATAAACACCATGATGAGGCTAAACTGGGTCCAACCAGCTGTAAACACCATGATGAGGCTAAACTGGGACCAGACCAGCTTTAAACACCATGATGAGGCTAAACTGGGACCAAACCAGCTGAAAACACCATGATAAGGTTAAACTGGGTCCAAACCAGCTTTAAACACCATGATGAGGCTAAAGTGGGACCAAACCAGCTATAAACACCATGATGAGGCTAAACTGGGTCCAACCAGCTGTAAACACCATGATGAGGCTAAACTTGGACCAAACCAGCTTTAAACACCATGATGAGGTTAAACTGGGACCAAACGAGCTTTAAACACCATGATGAGATGAGGTTAAACTGGGTCCACACCAGATGTAAATACCATGATGAGACTAAACTGGGACCAAACCAGCTTTAAACACCATGATGAGGCTAAAGTGGGACCAAACCAGCTTTAAACACCATGATGAGGCTAAAGTGGGACCAAACCAGCTGTAAACACCATGATAAGGTTAAACTGAGACCAAACCAGCTGTAAACACCATGATGAGGCTAAACTGCGACCAAACCAGCTTTACACACCATGATGAGGTTAAACTGCGACCAAACCAGCTTTAAATACCATGATGAGGCTAAACTGGGACCAAACCAGCTTTAAACACCATGATAAGGTTAAACTGGGTCCAAACCAGCTTTAAACACCATGATGAGGCTAAACTGGGACCAAACCAGCTTTAAACACCATGATGAGGTTAAACTGGGACCAAACCAGCTGTAAATACCATGATGAGGCTAAACTGGGACCAAACCAGCTTTAAACACCATGATGAGGCTAAACTGGGACCAAACCAGCTTTAAACACCATGATGAGGCTAAAGTGGGACCAAACCAGCTGTAAACACCATGATGAGGTTAAACTGGGTCCAAACCAGCTTTAAACACCATGATAAGGTTAAACTGGGTCCAAACCAGCTGTAAACACCATGATGAGGCTAAACTCGGACCAAACCAGCTTTAAACACCATGATGAGGTTAAACTGGGACCAAACCAGCTGTAAATAACATGATGAGGCTAAACTGGGACCAAACCAGCTTTAAACACCATGATGAGGTTAAAGTGGGACCAAACCAGCTGTAAACACCATGATGAGGCTAAACTGTGACCAAACCAGCTTTAAACACCATGATGAGGCTAAACTGGGACCAAACCAGCTGTAAACACCATGATGAGGCTAAACTGGGTCCAAACCAGCTTTAAACACCATGATGAGGCTAAACTGGGACCAGACCAGCTTTAAACACCATGATGAGGCTAAACTGGGACCAAACCAGCTGAAAACACCATGATAAGGTTAAACTGGGTCTAAACCAGCTTTAAACACCATGATGAGGCTAAAGTGGGACCAAACCAGCTGTAAACACCATGATAAGGTTAAACTGAGACCAAACCAGCTGTAAACACCATGATGAGGCTAAACTGGGACCAAACCAGCTTTACACACCATGATGAGGTTAAACTGCGACCAAACCAGCTTTAAATACCATGATGAGGCTAAACTGGGACCAAACCAGATTTAAACACCATGATAAGGTTAAACTGGGTCCAAACCAGCTTTAAACACCATGATGAGGCTAAACTGGGACCAAACCAGCTTTAAACACCATGATGAGGTTAAATTGGGACCAAACCAGCTATAAACACCATGATGAGGCTAAACTGGGTCCAACCAGCTGTAAACACCATGATGAGGCTAAACTTGGACCAAACCAGCTTTAAACACCATGATGAGGTTAAACTGGGACCAAATGAGCTTTAAACACCATGATGAGATGAGGTTAAACTGGGTCCACACCAGATGTAAATACCATGATGAGACTAAACTGGGACCAAACCAGCTTTAAACACCATGATGAGGCTAAAGTGGGACCAAACCAGCTTTTTAAACACCATGATGAGGCTTAAAGTGGGACCAAACCAGCTGTAAACACATGATAAGGTTAAACTGAGACCAAACCAGCTGTAAACACATGATGAGGCTCTAAACTGCGACCAAACCAGCTTTACACACCATGATGAGGTTTAAACTGCGACCAAACCAGCTTTAAATACCATGATGAGGTTAAACTGGGACCAGACCAGCTTTAAACACCATGATGAGGTTAAACTGGGTCCAAACCAGCTTTAAACACCATGATGAGGTTAAACTGGGACCAAACCAGCTTTAAACACCATGATGAGGTTAAACTGGGACCAAACCAGCTGTAAACACCATGATGAGGTTAAACTGGGACCAAACCAGCTTTAAACACCATGATGAGGTTAAAGTGGGACCAAACCAGCTGTAAATACCATGATGAGGTTAAAGTGGGACCAAACCAGCTGTAAACACCATGATAAGGTTAAACTTTGTCCAAACCAGCTTTAAACACCATGATAAGGTTAAACTTTGTCCAAACCAGCTTTAAACACCATGATGAGGCTAAACTGGGACCAAACCAGCTGTAAACACCATGATAAGGTTAAACTGGGACCAAACCAGCTGTAAACACCATGATGAGGTTAAACTGGGTCCACACCAGATGTAAATACCATGATAAGGTTAAACTGGGTCCAAACCAGCTTTAAACACCATGATGAGGTTAAACTGGGTCCACACCAGATGTAAATACCATGATAAGGTTAAACTGGGACCAAACCAGCTTTAAACACCATGATAAGGTTAAACTGGGTCCAAACCAGCTTTAAACACCATGAAGAGGCTAAACTGGGACCAAACCAGCTTTAAACACCATGATGAGGTTAAAGTGGGACCAAACCAGCTGTAAATACCATGATGAGGTTAAAGTGGGACCAAACCAGCTGTAAACACCATGATAAGGTTAAACTTTGTCCAAACCAGCTTTAAACACCATGATAAGGTTAAACTTTGTCCAAACCAGCTTTAAACACCATGATGAGGTTAAACTAGGACCAGACCAGCTTTAAACACCATGATGAGGCTAAACTGGGTCCAAACCAGCTGTAAACACCATGATGAGGTTAAACTGGGACCAAACCAGCTGTAAACACCATGATGAGGTTAAACTGGGACCAGACCAGCTTTAAACACCATGATGAGGCTAAACTGCGACCAAACCAGCTGTAAACACCATAATGAGGTTAAACTGGGACCAAACCAGCTGTAAACACCATGATGAGGCTAAACTGGGTCCAAACCAGCTGTAAACACCATGATGAGGTTAAACTGGGTCCACACCAGATGTAAATACCATGATAAAGTTAAACTGGGTCCAAACCAGCTTTAAACACCATGATGAGGTTAAACTGGGACCAAACCAGCTGTAAATACCATGATGAGGCTAATCTGGGACCAAACCAGCTTTAAACACCATGATGAGGTTAAACTGGGACCAAACCAGCTTTAAACACCATGATGAGGCTAAACTGGGACCAAACCAGCTGTAAACACCATGATAAGGTTAAACTGGGTCCAAACCAGCTTTAAACACCATGATGAGGCTGAACTGGGACCAAACCAGCTGTAAACACCATGATAAGGTTAAACTGGGACCAAACCAGCTGTAAACACCATGATGAGGTTAAACTGGGTCCACACCAGATGTAAATACCATGATAAGGTTAAACTGGGTCCAAACCAGCTTTAAACACCATGATGAGGCTGAACTGGGACCAAACCAGCTGTAAACACCATGATAAGGTTAAACTGGGACCAAACCAGCTGTAAACACCATGATGAGGTTAAACTGGGTCCACACCAGATGTAAATACCATGATGAGGTTAAACTGGGACCAAACCAGCTTTAAACACCATGATGAGGTTAAACTGAGACCAAACCAGCTTAAAATACCATGATGAGGCTAAACTGGGACCAAACCAGCTTTAAACACCATGATGAGGTTAAACTGGGACCAAACCAGCTTTAAACACTATGATGAGGCTAAACTGGGACCAAACCAGCTGTAAACACCATGATAAGGTTAAACTGAGACCAAACCAGCTGTAAACACCATGATGAGGCTAAACTGGGACCAAACCAGCTTTACACACCATGATGAGGTTAAACTGCGACCAAACCAGCTTTAAACACCATGATGAGGCTAAACTGGGACCAAACCAGCTGTAAACACCATGATAAGGTTAAACTGGGTCCAAACCAGCTTTAAACACCATGATGAGGCTGAACTGGGACCAAACCAGCTGTAAACACCATGATAAGGTTAAACTGGGACCAAACCAGCTGTAAACACCATGATGAGGTTAAACTGGGTCCACACCAGATGTAAATACCATGATAAGGTTAAACTGGGTCCAAACCAGCTTTAAACACCATGATGAGGTTAAACTGGGACCAAACCAGCTGTAAACACCATGATAAGGTTAAACTGAGACCAAACCAGCTGTAAACACCATGATGAGGTTAAACTGGGTCCACACCAGATGTAAATACCATGATAAGGTTAAACTGGGTCCAAACCAGCTTTAAACACCATGATGAGGCTGAACTGGGACCAAACCAGCTGTAAACACCATGATAAGGTTAAACTGAGACCAAACCAGCTTAAAATACCATGATGAGGCTAAACTGGGACCAAACCAGCTTTAAACACCATGATGAGGTTAAACTGGGACCAAACCAGCTTTAAACACTATGATGAGGCTAAACTGGGACCAAACCAGCTGTAAACACCATGATAAGGTTAAACTGAGACCAAACCAGCTGTAAACACCATGATGAGGCTAAACTGGGTCCAAACCAGCTGTAAACACCATGATGAGGTTAAACTGGGACCAGACCCGCTGCAAACACCATAATGAGGTTAAACTGGGTCCAAACCAGCTTTAAACACTATGATGAGGCTAAACTGGGTCCAAACCAGCTGTAAACACCATGATGAGGTTAAACTGGGACCAGACCAGATTTAAACACCATGATGAGGCTAAGCTGGGACCAAACCAGCTTTAAACACCATGATGAGGTTAAACTGGGACCAAACCAGCTGTAAATACCATGATGAGGCTAAACTGGGACCAAACCAGCTTTAAACACCATGATGAGGCTAAACTGGGACCAAACCAGCTTTAAACACCATTATGAGGCTAAAGTGGGACCAAACCAGCTGTAAACACCATGATGAGGTTAAACTGGGTCCAAACCAGCTTTAAACACCATGATAAGGTTAAACTGGGTCCAAACCAGCTGTAAACACCATGATGAGGCTAAACTCGGACCAAACCAGCTTTAAACACCATGATGAGGTTAAACTGGGACCAAACCAGCTGTAAATACCATGATGAGGCTAAACTGGGACCAAACCAGCTTTAAACACCATGATGAGGTTAAAGTGGGACCAAACCAGCTGTAAACACCATCATGAGGCTAAACTGTGACCAAACCAGCTTTAAACACCATGATGAGGCTAAACTGGGACCAAACCAGCTGTAAACACCATGATGAGGCTAAACTGGGTCCAAACCAGCTTTAAACACCATGATGAGGCTAAACTGGGTCCAAACCAGCTTTAAACACCATGATGAGGCTAAACTGGGACCAAACTAGCTGTAAACACCATGATGAGGCTAAACTGGGTCCAAACCAGCTGTAAACACCATGATGAGGTTAAACTGGGACCAAACCAGCTTTAAACACCATGATGAGGCTAAACTGGGTCCAAACCAGCTGTAAACACCATGATGAGGTTAAACTGGGACCAGACCCGCTGCAAACACCATAATGAGGTTAAACTGGGTCCAAACCAGCTTTAAACACTATGATGAGGCTAAACTGGGTCCAAACCAGCTGTAAACACCATGATGAGGTTAAACTGGGACCAGACCAGATTTAAACACCATGATGAGGCTAAGCTGGGACCAAACCAGCTGTAAACACCATGATAAGGTTAAACTTTGTCCAAACCAGCTGTAAACACCATGATAAGGTTAAACTTTGTCCAAACCAGCTTTAAACACCATGATGAGGTTAAACTGGGACCAGACCAGCTTTAAACACCATGATGAGGTTAAACTGGGTCCAAACCAGCTTTAAACACCATGATGAGGTTAAACTGGGACCAAACCAGCTGTAAACACCATGATGAGGTTAAACTGGGACCAGACCAGCTTTAAACACCATGATGAGGCTAAACTGTGTCCAAACCAGGTGTAAACACCATGATGAGGTTAAACTGGGACCAAACCAGCTGTAAACACCATGATGAGGCTAAACTGGGTCCAAACCAGCTGTAAACACCATGATGAGGTTAAACTGGGTCCACACCAGATGTAAATACCATGATAAAGTTAAACTGGGTCCGAACCAGCTTTAAACACCATGATGAGGTTAAACTGGGACCAAACCAGCTGTAAATACCATGATGAGGCTAAACTGGGACCAAACCAGCTTTAAACACCATGATGAGGTTAAACTGGGACCAAACCAGCTTTAAACACCATGATGAGGCTAAACTGGGACCAAACCAGCTGTAAACACCATGATAAGGTTAAACTGGGTCCAAACCAGCTTTAAACACCATGATGAGGCTGAACTGGGACCAAACCAGCTGTAAACACCATGATAAGGTTAAACTGGGACCAAACCAGCTGTAAACACCATGATGAGGTTAAACTGGGTCCACACCAGATGTAAATACCATGATAAGGTTAAACTGGGTCCAAACCAGCTTTAAACACCATGATGAGGCTAAACTGGGACCAAACCAGCTGTAAACACCATGATGAGGTTAAACTGGGTCCACACCAGATGTAAATACCATGATAAGGTTAAACTGGGACCAAACCAGCTTTAAACACCATGATAAGGTTAAACTGGGTCCAAACCAGCTTTAAACACCATGAAGAGGCTAAACTGGGACCAAACCAGCTTTAAACACCATGATGAGGTTAAAGTGGGACCAAACCAGCTGTAAATACCATGATGAGGTTAAAGTGGGACCAAACCAGCTTTAAACACCATGATGAGGTTAAACTAGGACCAGACCAGCTTTAAACACCATGATGAGGTTAAACTGGGTCCACACCAGATGTAAATACCATGATAAGGTTAAACTGGGTCCAAACCAGCTTTAAACACCATGATGAGGCTGAACTGGGACCAAACCAGCTGTAAACACCATGATAAGGTTAAACTGGGACCAAACCAGCTGTAAACACCATTATGAGGTTAAACTGGGTCCACACCAGATGTAAATACCATGATGAGGTTAAACTGGGACCAAACCAGCTTTAAACACCATGATGAGGTTAAACTGAGACCAAACCAGCTTAAAATACCATGATGAGGCTAAACTGGGACCAAACCAGCTTTAAACACCATGATGAGGTTAAACTGGGACCAAACCAGCTTTAAACACTATGATGAGGCTAAACTGGGACCAAACCAGCTGTAAACACCATGATGAGGCTAAACTGGGACCAAACCAGCTGTAAACACCATGATAAGGTTAAACTGAGACCAAACCAGCTGTAAACACCATGATGAGGCTAAACTGGGACCAAACCAGCTTTACACACCATGATGAGGTTAAACTGCGACCAAACCAGCTTTAAATACCATGATGAGGCTAAACTGGGACCAAACCAGCTTTAAACACCATGATAAGGTTAAACTGACACCACACCAGCTGTAAACACCATGATAAGGTTAAACTGGGTCCAAACCAGCTTTAAACACCATGATGAGGCTGAACTGGGACCAAACCAGCTGTAAACACCATGATAAGGTTAAACTGGGACCAAACCAGCTGTAAACACCATGATGAGGTTAAACTGGGTCCACACCAGATGTAAATACCATGATAAGGTTAAACTGGGTCCAAACCAGCTTTAAACACCATGATGAGGCTGAACTGGGACCAAACCAGCTGTAAACACCATGATAAGGTTAAACTGGGACCAAACCAGCTGTAAACACCATGATGAGGTTAAACTGGGTCCACACCAGATGTAAATACCATGATGAGGTTAAACTGGGACCAAACCAGCTTTAAACACCATGATGAGGTTAAACTGAGACCAAACCAGCTTAAAATACCATGATGAGGCTAAACTGGGACCAAACCAGCTTTAAACACCATGATGAGGTTAAACTGGGACCAAACCAGCTTTAAACACTATGATGAGGCTAAACTGGGACCAAACCAGCTGTAAACACCATGATAAGGTTAAACTGAGACCAAACCAGCTATAAACACCATGATGAGGCTAAACTGGGACCAAACCAGCTTTACACACCATGATGAGGTTAAACTGCGACCAAACCAGCTTTAAATACCATGATGAGGCTAAACTGGGACCAAACCAGCTTTAAACACCATGATAAGGTTAAACTGGGTCCAAACCAGCTTTAAACACCATGATGAGGCTAAACTGGGACCAAACCAGCTTTAAACACCATGATGAGGTTAAACTGGGACCAAACCAGCTGTAAATACCATGATGAGGCTAAACTGAGACCAAACCAGCTTTAAACACCATGATGAGGTTAAACTGGGTCCAAACCAGCTTTAAACACCATGATGAGGTTAAATTGGGACCAAACCAGCTTTAAACACCATGATGAGGCTAAACTGGGACCAAACCAGCTGTAAACACCATGATAAGGTTAAACTGGGTCCAAACCAGCTTTAAACACCATGATGAGGCTAAACTGGGACCAAACCAGCTTTAAACACCATGATGAGGTTAAACTGGGACCAAACCAGCTGTAAACACCATGATGAGGCTAAACTGGGACCAAACCAGCTGTAAACACCATGATAAAGTTAAACTGGGACCAAACCAGCTGTAAACACCATGATGAGGTTAAACTGAGTCCACACCAGATGTAAATACCATGATGAGGCTAAACTGGGACCAAACCAGCTGTAAACACCACGATGGGGCTAAACTGGGTCCAAACCAGCTGTAAACACCATGATAAAGTTAAACTGGGTCCAAACCAGCTTTAAACACCATGATGAGGCTAAATTGGGACCAAACCAGCTGTAAACACCATGATAAGGTTAAACTGGGTCCAAACCAGCTTTAAACACCATGATGAGGCTAAACTGGGTCCAAACCAGCTTTAAACACCATGATGAGGCTAAACTGGGACCAAACCAGCTTTAAACACCATGATAAGGTTAAACTGACACCACACCAGCTGTAAATGCCATGATGAGGCTAAACTGGGTCCAAACCAGCTTTAAACACCATGATAAGGTTAGACTGGGTCCAAACCAGCTTTAAACACCATGATGAGGCAAAACTGGGTCCAAACCAGCTGTAAACACCATGATGAGGTTAAACTGGGACCAGACCACCATGATGATGTTAAACTGAGACCAGACCCGCTGCAAACACCATGATGAGGTTAAACTGGGTCCAAACCAGCTGTAAACACCATGATGAGGCTAAACTGGGTCCAAACCAGCTGTAAACACCATGATGAGGTTAAACTGGGACCAGACCACCATGATGATGTTAAACTGAGACCAGACCCGCGGCAAACACCATGATGAGGTTAAACTGGGTCCAAACCAGCTGTAAACACCATGATGAGGCTAAACTGGGACCAAACCAGCTTTAAACACCATGATAAGGTTAAACTGGGTCCAAACCAGCTTTAAACACCATGATGAGGCTGAACTGGGACCAAACCAGCTTTAAACACCATGATGAGGTTAAACTGGGACCAAACCAGCTGTAAATGCCATGATGAGGCTAAACAGGGACCAAACCAGCTTTAAACACCATGATGAGGCTAAAGTGGGACCAAACCAGCTGTAAACACCATGATAAGGTTAAACTGAGACCAAACCAGCTGTAAACACCATGATGAGGCTAAACTGGGACCAAACCAGCTTTACACACCATGATGAGGTTAAACTGCGACCAAACCAGCTTTAAACACCATGATGAGGCTAAACTGGGACCAAACCAGCTTTAAACACCATGATGAGGCTAAACTGGGACCAAACCAGCTTTAAACACCATGATGAGGCTAAACTGGGACCAAACCAGCTGTAAACACCATGATGAGGTTAAACTGGGTCCAAACCAGCTTTAAACACCATGATAAGGTTAAACTGGGTCCAAACCAGCTGTAAACACCATGATGAGGCTAAACTCGGACCAAACCAGCTTTAAACACCATGATGAGGTTAAACTGGGACCAAACCAGCTGTAAATACCATGATGAGGCTAAACTGGGACCAAACCAGCTTTAAACACCATGATGAGGTTAAAGTGGGACCAAACCAGCTGTAAACACCATGATGAGGCTAAACTGTGACCAAACCAGCTTTAAACACCATGATGAGGCTAAACTGGGACCAAACCAGCTGTAAACACCATGATGAGGCTAAACTGGGTCCAAACCAGCTTTAAACACCATGATGAGGCTAAACTGGGTCCAAACCAGCTTTAAACACCATGATGAGGCTAAACTGGGACCAAACCAGCTGTAAACACCATGATGAGGCTAAACTGGGTCCAAACCAGCTGTAAACACCATGATAAGGTTAAACTGGGACCAAACCAGCTTTAAACACCATGATGAGGCTAAACTGGGTCCAAACCAGCTGTAAACACCATGATGAGGTTAAACTGCGACCAGACCCGCTGCAAACACCATGATGAGGTTAAACTGGGTCCAAACCAGCTTTAAACACTATGATGAGGCTAAACTGGGTCCAAACCAGCTGTAAACACCATGATGAGGTTAAACTGGGACCAGACCAGATTTAAACACCATGATGAGGCTAAGCTGGGACCAAACCAGCTGTAAACACCATGATAAGGTTAAACTTTGTCCAAACCAGCTTTAAACACCATGATAAGGTTAAACTTTGTCCAAACCAGCTTTACACACCATGATGAGGTTAAACTGGGACCAAACCAGCTTTAAACACCATGATGAGGTTAAACTGGGACCAAACCAGCTTTAAACACCATGATGAAGTTAAACTGGGACCAAACCAGCTTTAAACACCATGATGAGGCTAAATTGGGACCAAACCAGCTGTAAACACCATGATAAGGTTAAACTGGGTCCAAACCAGCTTTAAACACCATGATGAGGTTAAACTGGGACCAAACCAGCTTTAAACACCATGATGAGGCTAAACTGGGACCAGACCAGCTTTAAACACCATGATGAGGCTAATCTGGGACCAAACCAGCTGAAAACACCATGATAAGGTTAAACTGGGTCCAAACCAGCTTTAAACACCATGATGAGGCTGAACTGGGACCAAACCAGCTGTAAACACCATGATGAGGTTAAACTGGGTCCACACCAGATGTAAATACCATGATGAGGCTAAACTGGGACCAAACCAGCTGTAAACACCATGATGAGGCTAAACTGGGTCCAAACCAGCTGTAAACACCATGATAAAGTTAAACTGGGTCCAAACCAGCTTTAAACACCATGATGAGGCTAAACTGCGACCAAACCAGCTTTAAACACCATGATAGGTTTAAACTGGGTCCAAACCAGCTTTAAACACCATGATGAGGCTAAACTAGGACCAAACCAGCTTTAAACACCATGATGAGGTCAAACTGCGACCAAACCAGCTTTAAACACCATGATGAGGCTAAACTGGGTCCAAACCAGCTGTAAACACCATGATGACGCTAAACTGGGTCCAAACCAGCTGTAAATACCATGATGAGGTTAAACTGGGACCAGACCACCATGATGAGGCTAAACTGGGTCCAAACTAGCTGTAAACACCATGATGAGGGTAAACTGGGACCAGACCACCATGATGAGGCTAAACTGGGTCCAAACCAGCTGTAAACACCATGACGAGGCTAAACTGGGACAAAACCAGCTGTAAACACCATGATGAGGTTAAACTGAGACCAAACCAGCTGTAAACACCATGATGAGGTTAAACTGGGACCAAACCAGCTGTAAACACCATGATGAGGCCAAATTGGGACCAAACCAGCTTTAAACACCATGATGAGGCTAAACCCCATCGCAGAGCAGCCCGGTCCTGCACCATGGGCAACCACAAAGAACCCGCAACCACCAGTCACTCCCGGCCATTTCCCAAACCCCCATAGCAACGAGGTCACAGTCCTCCAATTACACCAAGTGATGGAACTAAGCACAGGGGACCAGAGGGAATGAGATTTAGGTAAATAGTTCTTTGAGGAGGCAGACATTGTCTCACTACTGATGTGGTCAACTAAGAGATTCCTAAACTGCTAAATACACAGATTATTTGTTTTTCCAGTTCACAAGGATAGTTTTCTTTGCGATGCATAATGCTGTGCGTATTATGTGCAGAGTTAATTGCCATATTAATGTCACCCAAGTCACCTAGTAGACATAGTGCGGGGATTGTAGGAATATTACATTTAAACCATGTTGACATGTCCACACATACCTGAAGCCAGAACCTGTGGACAGGTGTGCAGGACCACAAGGCATGGAGGTAGTTGTCTGGTGTGTTTTCATTGCAGTGTGTGCAGATCTTTGATTGTGACAGACCCATCCTGAACATCCTTTGTCCTGTATAATGAGTTCTATGCAGAATTTTGAATTGTATTAGTTGCATATTTGAATTTTTAGTCATTTTAAAGGTGTTTAAACATATTTGTGACCATTTATCTTTATTAAAGTTACTGGATAAGTCACCCTCCCATTTTGAAGTTGGAAGACAGATTGAGTCTTCTAGTTTAGATAATAGTCTATATGTTTTTGATAATAGCTTTGGGGCATTGAGATTCATGAATTCTGCCACCCTATTAGGTAGCAGTAAGTTTAATTGATTAATTGCATATTTTTTTTACATATAATAGATTTAAGCTGGTGATATTCTAAAAATGTTTTGCTACTGATTCCATATTGTGTGAAGTGAGAATAATAAATGACAAGAAGTTTCCATTTTCTATTATATGTTCTGTTTTATTCCTTTATTTTTCCATTGAGTAAAACTGATAAGCTTTTTTTTTTTGTTTATACCGACACTTAAAAATCACCACAGGCGTTTGTATGATGACTGCATGACAAAAAAGTCCAGAGAAAAGTCAAGTGAAAATGATCCTCAGGCCGTCTGCAGTAAACAGTCTACAATTCCAGCATCGTTTGTAACTACGTATGAAAAGACCAGCAAGAGACACCAGGCGGTAACGACTGCGTAACGGTCTACATGTCCAAGGACACGGTGCCTGTTAACACGGTCACCAAACACAGATTTAAGACCCTCCTCACGCTTGACAGAAGGTTCCCTCCTGCACCTACTTCAGCCAGGTGGCCATCCCACAGCTGTATGCAGAGAGTAGGGCTGGGCGATTAATCGATAAAATCGATAAATCGAATTTTCCATTTCTGGAGATTTATTTTTATGAAAATTGGGATTTTTTTCCATAGTTAGTTAGCAGCAGACTTAGCCCTCCGTTCACACCAGAACGGTGTTTGTCTGACAGATTTTCAGTGAAATGACCCTTTACTCACGCCTGGGATTTAGCTGTGCATAAAACTGCAGTGAGAAATGCTGCTCTCTATGAGATGCAGAAATCAACTTAACCCACAAACCCTAGTTAAGAGACAACTTTCATCAGGGGAATAATTCCTGCAGTGGATCCTGTATGATAATGATCCAGATGGAAAGAGATCACGGATGCATTGTGTCGCATATTTCTATGTTAGATATGAAGTCATTTATATGGTGGAAAAGCTATGACATTATATGCTTTATTTTTGCTGGCATTCATCTATATAAACAAATAAGTGTTTTTAATAAGTTTATTTATGTTTTGTAAAAGAAAAGAAAAAAAATCAATTAAAATCGGAAATCGGATTTGATTATAAAAAATCAGAGATTTTATTTTTAGGCCATATCGCCCAGCCCTAGCAGAGAGTAAAGAGTTAACAGCTGAAACAGATATGTGGTCAAGCAGAACGACCGAACCGTATCTTAGTTCCACCGCGCATTTCATGAAGGATAACGCTGAATTAAAAAGTGGCTGTCTGCAGCAAACTTTCCTCTGACCATACTGGAGAATATTTTGGCCTGGAGTTGAGAGTTTGTCCAGCTGGTCTGAAAGAAGACGCAGCGAATACCGTCCAAGCTGTGGAACTTAATGGACGGACCCGACTTCAGTGTTTTGGACAGGCTGCATCTTGCAACTGGTAAGTATATTTTACATATATATGTGTGTGTGTGTTTATTTATATGGATTTAATGTGATGTGTGCAGACTGTACTCAGCATAGTCAGTAGTTTTTCTCTTTATTGTATTTCCTTGAAACCCTTATAAATTATTTATATAATTGGCCTAATAATGATATTTACATAAATATTAGATGATGAATAATGTGTTATGTGCTTCTGATCCCTTATTTCTTTAATGCTATGATATGGTTTTATTTGATTTCTTTTGTTCTCTTTCTAGAAAATCTGCCTTGCAAAGTTTTCCATTATTATGACATTATCAGCCTGTAATGCTCATTTAATGTTTATGTTCTTGTTCTTTTTTTTATTATTGTCCAGTTAAACATGATGCAAGAGTTAAACGGGAACAGGACTTTGCAAACAGATGGCTGGTGTCTTCTGTCACAGCTGGAAAAAGACGGTGGCGCTGAAAGCCGCCGTAAGGAGGACGTTTACCTGAGCACTAATTACAGAGGCTGTGTCCGAACGTCCCCCTACTCCCTACATAGTGTCCTTTACAGGGGTCACGCCATTTTTCTGGAGTGTCCGTATGTCCAGAGAGAAAAAAGTAGGGCACTCAAAATTACCCACAACGCATCTTGAAAAGTAGTGAGCATCAATGGTCACTAGACGGGTCAATATAGACCACAATGCATTGCAGGCAGAATCTCAACATGGAGCAAGGAGGTGAAAAAATTTAGCTGACAAAGAATAAAATATAAAGAATAAAAACAAAAATATTTACACACAACTTCGGACTGGATTTGTAATGACATCTTGGCGCGGGTTGTGGTTGCCGTGGTGACGGCGGAAGTCAGGTGGTTTGCGACGAGGAAAAAATAGAGAACAAGTCACTATGTAGTGATGGAGGGGTTGGGGAGTAGGGGGACATTCGGACACAGTGAGACTCCAACAAGGACACAGATCTTAGCGAGGAAATAAAGTCCAGAGCTCTTGGCCTCACTGAAGATAAATCCAGCATTCCAGCCACACCGGAGCTGCTGGACATGACTTCGTTCATGATCCTCGATTCAAGACTGACGACATGATGCAGAGAACGTCCCAGACATCAAAGAGCGAGTGAAGATCGAAATGGAGCACGAAAGGTACCTTTGTATAGTTTAGTAAGTGTAACCCATGGACTGTAGTTCTCAGCTTCCGGCAGCGCTTTTACTTTGGCGGGCTGAGTTCTTTTTAGGAGCGGGAGCTTTGCGTCACTTCCTTTTGCTCCTCAGCTGGCTGCTTCCTGGTTGCTGCTCCTGCTGTGGCTTGGCGTCTTGGTTTGGACTCGGAACCCCATTGACGACAGGCGGTGGTGACTCGTACTGTGCCCTGCTGTAACTTGCAACTCCTCGGTGAGTCATATAAGACATTAGAGCCACTGCACCTCGCGAGTTGTGGCGACGTAGAGCCTCATTGGAAGCGGTTGCTCCTTTGACGCTAACCATAACATGTAAACATCACAGACAGTTTTGTGTTTTATTTATTTAATATCCACTCTAGTTACATTAGAACGACACCGAACTTTTGCTAAAGGATATTCTGTTAAAAGCATACCTTGTTTTTCACAGTTTTCCCTTTGAATTTATGATTCTATAACTTCTTAAATTGACATGCCATATCGGCTATGGAATTTTGAATTGACGTCATACCCGTTGAGTTAGACCCATGTTGCGCAACATTTCCTTTTTGAAAATGATTTAAGTGCACTGTAATTTGTTTGAATAAGTCTATGAAGCTTCATATCGATTCATTTTATTATGCTTGATTGATGATCATCCTGATTGGTTCTTAGTTACATTGACTGACAGTCTAATTAGTTGAATGTTTCATATATTGACAATGCATCGTTGCTTGTATTGACGTTCATGTTGAATGCGTTTTTTTTTTTTAGTTTCTTGAAGAGGACCACCATTGTCATTGTAACATTTCTTTATTTATTGCCTTTTTGTATAGAAGCCAATTTAATTTAATCTAGTTACCTTATAACTAATTTTTGTTTTTGACCTTGTTTAGGTTAGGGTTTTTTTTGTGGACTGGAAATACTCCACGACATTGGATTGGATGGCGAGCTACCCAACAACCCACACATCAATGTGGTAGGACTCACAGAACCCATTTTGGTTTGTGGATTGAGTCTGGATTCCTGGCTTATCTGTTTCCCTCACGTGGAAAAAAAAAGACCCTCAACCTCAAGACATCTTGTTTGTTGTGTTTGTCGTTACTAAATATACCTGATTATTTATAGCAAATATTAACATAATGAATACATATATATAAATATATAACACGGGTTGTGTGTATTTTTTGTTCTGAATTATTCTATGTATCTATAAATATACGCATTGCTTGGATCTACTTCCTGTTCTGTCTTTATTCACACACCTTGGCTCCGTGGTTGGACTTACTTCTGGTTGCCCTATCTTTGACCTTGGCAGTAATCAGATCCTCAGCCCTACTAAAGCGTTACATCATGTTTATGCGACATGTTTATTACACTGATGGGCATTTTGTCCACGTAGAAGGCCCAATTACTCAACATCACACCAGACTGTAAAACTTGGCCAGCTCTCATCACTGTTTTCCAGGAAAAGAGGCTCGTCTCAGCACCGCGGATGCCATGGCCCAGAGTGCAGCAGGCAGAGCATCCACCACAGGGAAGGGAAAGCGGTCACTGGCAGCTCCTTCAGGAGCAAGCTGTCCCTCCTCTTCCCTTCATGCAGCTGGAAGACGCCATTAAAGCTGAGCTGAACACCACCTGATGACTCCTGCTGTCGATGGGGAGGAAAATCCACGGGCCTGGTGGAGCATCCACAAAGTTAACTTTCCACGGCTCGTAAACTCCTCGCAGACGGCCACCAGTTCGCCTTCAGAGAGGTTGTTTAGTGCTGCTGGAAATGTGCTCACATGTCGGCGCTCATGTCTAAAACCATCTAAAGCTGACATGCTGGTTTCCTTGATAAAACATCTGGAAAGAGTGGTGTAGTCGTGTCAGGGAAGCTGGTGGTGTTGATGAAGTACCCTGGCCCTGGCTTGTAGTGTCAAGTCTTTGTTTAAAAATATATTTGCTGTTTTTCAGGAAAACTGCTCCATTTTTTACTTAATAGAATAACGGAGTGCTGCTAAGCCAGAAACGAATATCTGAGAGCGGTGGGACAATTTTATTTTATTAAGAGTTTTATTTATTTACTTTTCAATTTCACTTAAAAATAAAGTCGAGGTTTCTTAATGTAGGACTGAATTCAGTACTTTAACTGCTGCTATAGATGTTGATAGTTGACCTACGAGTGTAAGGCCCTTCTTTATTTTTTTTGGAATTGTTGAATTTTATTTTTTTAATTATCACATATTTAACATTTTTTTAATCATTTTGTATTTTATTAAACTTTTTTTAACTTAACAATATTAAGGATTTTTGCACTACTTTTTAAAGACAAAGACGACTCTTTCAGTTCTGCAGGTGTAATAACTGCCATTGGTCAAGACCTTTAAAGAACGTGCACACGTTTTTCTTAATAAACACATCTGAAAGCAGTTCTTACCTTTAGTTTCATCCTTGTATTAGAGTAACAGCTTTTAATGCATATTTGTATTTGCTGCTGTACATTGTGAACATTGGACCGAAGCTTGCTTTGAAAAAAATTGTGAATCAAATTGAAATTGTAATATCTGCCAGAAAAATCGCAATTAGGTAATTTCCTAAAATCGTTCAGCCATATTTTACAAATATAATATATACAGCATCTCCTCCCATTTTTGCAAATGTTTTAATATATTTTTTCATGTGACAACACTATAGAAATTAAACTTTGACATACAGAATTTAAAAGTTTAGTTTGTAGCATATATATGTGTATATATATATATATATATATATATACACAAGCAAGGCTTTATTTTGCTGTACATCTGATACAAAGTCGAGCAACAGATGGAAGGATTTTACTGAGGCTGTTATTTCCTGTTTGGCCAAAGACATCAATACTGTCTATATCGTTATCGAGATATTTTAGAAAAATATCGCGATATCATTTTTGACTGATATTGCCCACCCCTAGTACAAACCTAGTATACCTAGTACAAACCTAGTATACCTAGTACACACCTAGTATACCTAGTACACACCTAGTATACCTAGTACAATCCTAGTATACCTAGTATACCTAGTACAAACCTAGTATACCTAGTACAAACCTAATATACCTTGTACAAACCTAATATACCTAGTACACACCTAGTATACCTAGTACCAACCTAGTATACACCTAGTATACCTAGTACAAACCTAGTATACCTAGTACACACCTAGTATACCTAGTATACCTAGTACACACCTAGTATACCTAGTACAAACCTAGTATACACCTAGTATACCTAGTACAAACCTAGTATACCTAGTACACACCTAGTATACCTAATATACCTAGTACAAACCTAGTATACCTAATATACCTAGTATAAACCTAGTATACCTAGTACAAACCTAGTATACCTAATATACCTAGTACAAACCTAGTATACCTAGTACAAACCTAGTATACCTAGTACAAACCTAGTATACCTAATATACCTAGTACAAACCTAATATACCTAGTATACCTAGTACAAACCTAGTATACCTAGTACACACCTAGTATACCTAGCACACACCTAGTATACCTAGTACAAACCCAGTATACCTAGTACACACCTAGTATACCTAGTACACACCTAGTATACCTAGTACACCTAGTACAAACCTAGTATACCTAGTACAAACCTAGTATACCTAGTACACACCTAGTATACCTAGTACACACCTAGTATACCTAGTACAAACCTAGTATACCTAGTACAAACCTAGTATACCTAGTATACCTAGTACACACCTAGTATACCTAGTATTCCTAGTATACCTAGTACACACCTAGTATACCTAGTATACCTAGTACACACCTAGTATACCTAGTACAAACCTAGTATACCTAGTATACCTAGTACAAACCTAGTATACCTAGTACAAACCTAGTATACCTAGTATACCTAGTACACACCTAGTATACCTAGTACACACCTAGTATACCTAGTACAAACCTAATATACCTAGTACACACCTAGTATACCTAGTACAAACCTAGTATACCTAGTACACACATAGTATACCTAGTATACCTAGTACACACCTAGTATACCTAGTACACACCTAGTATACCTAGTACAAACCTAATATACCTAGTACAAACCTAGTATACCTAGTACAAACCTAGTATACCTAGTATACCTAGTACACACCTAGTATACCTAGTACAAACCTAGTATACCTTGTATACCTAGTACAAACCTAGTATACCTAGTACAAACCTAGTATACCTAGTATACCTAGTACACACCTAGTATACCTAGTACACACCTAGTATACCTAGTACACACCTAATATACCTAGTACAAACCTAGTATACCTAGTACAAACCTAGTATACCTAGTACAAACCTAGTATTCCTAGTATACCTAGTACACACCTAGTATACCTAGTATACCTAGTACACACCTAGTATACCTAGTACAAACCTAGTATACCTAGTACAAACCTAGTATACCTAGTATACCTAGTACACACCTAGTATACCTAGTACAAACCTAATATACCTAGTACACACCTAGTATACCTAGTACACACCTAGTATACCTAGTACACACCTAGTATACCTAGTACACACCTAGTATACCTAGTACAAACCTAGTATACCTAGTATACCTAGTACACACCTAGTATACCTAGTACAAACCTAGTATACCTAGTATACCTAGTACACACCTAGTATACCTAGTACAAACCTAATATACCTAGTACAAACCTAGTATACCTAGTACACCTAGTACACACCTAGTATACCTAGTACAAACCTAGTATACCTAGTACACACCTAGTATACCTAGTACAAACCTAGTATACCTAGTATACCTAGTACACACCTAGTATACCTAGTACAAACACTGCTAAACAAGAAATTTGAAGAAACTGTTTGAAATTCAGACTGAACTCTGAGGTTGATGCTGTGTGCACGACAGCAACTTGCTGGTCAGCTGTGAGGCGTTTATGGACGTCCGTCCACTGGCTGGACAAATCTGATGTTTCTGAGAGACCCTGCAGTACCGACAAGCCGGAGTATGAAAGGAGCTCATGCACATCATGTGTTGGCAAAATTATTGTCAGATGTTAACAAAGAATTTAAAATCCACAACAAGGTTGTGTACAGTAAGAGACGAGGCTGCAGGCGTTCAAGGCATTTAACTGCTTTGGGATGGATGTTGCTTTTGATACTGAAGAGCCGGAGACCATGGACCCCTTTGAAACTAAAAGAGAAGAAGACAATGAACCAGCGTCAGCGAAGATGACCAGATGGAGCCTGAGTCTCTCTCAGGTCTGGATCATCCCTCTCTCCTCCCTCATAGAGGTGCATGGCCCCCACCTTAAACCTACTGGCCAAAGATACAGAAACGGTAACTGAACTCCGCTACAAAACAATGTCGAGCACTGTTTTTGCAAAAGCTTCTGCTCTGTGGATCCGGGTTAAGTGAAGTTCAAAGGCTTCTGATACTGTGGAGGAAAAGCTTCGGACAAATGACACGAGATGGATCTCTACTTGTTTCCATGGAGCGACTGTCTCGCATAGCAACACCAGCTACCAAGGCAGGAATAAACGAGGCTGAGGTCAAATGATGCCACTCCCACTCCACACTGCATGGCGAGCTGGTTCTGCTTTCGTTGATTCAACATGGATTCAACTTCATGTTCTGCTCCAAGCAGAGAAGAACATCTTTCTGGCTGCAACCACTGTGCAGCTACAATGTCATATGAATGGCCTGTTGAATGAGAGAATGAAAACCACTGCTGGTTACACGCCAACCCCTCACACAGATCATCATGCAGCCACTGAGCACAAGGCTGTTTGAGGCCCCAACTACAGATGGGTTTGATGATACAAGCAGTTTTCAAAGCTCAAAAGGCTGTTTATAAAACACGGCACAGCGCTCCAGCAGAGGCTCCAGCAGAGGCTCCAGCAGAGGCTCCAGCAGAGGCTCCAGCAGAGGCTCCAGCAGAGGCTCCAGCATCAGCGGTCCGATGCTCGGGTAGGACGAACTGTGATTATGTTCCTTCATTAATACGCGGCGGTAATAAGCAGATACCAGCCTCCATCACAGCTCTGTACGGTGGCATTATTCTAATGCAGCTAAAATTGTGGTTTTCAATATAAAAATGAAGTCAAATTCTTTCAGTGATTGCCTGAATTAACAAGTCTTTTAATGCAGATTTCTGTCACCATTCTGCCCCGTTGATGTTAAAACCTCGTTTCATCTCATCCAGGCCCAGGAGAAGCTCTGAGAAGCAGCTGATCCTCAACGCCAACAAGAGATTTTAAGCTATATTAAATACTGTTTATTGGGCTATAAGAGGACAGCGTGTTGCCAATGAAGATGAGTGTGTTGCTGTGCAAAGGTGAGCTGCACCAAAACAGCAGAGCATATCTTGTTTTTACAGGAAGCAGGAAACAGCTGATCCAGCAGGGAGAGACCAGTAACCAGAGGGTTCCAGTCTACGGCCTGCACACTCAGGACTTGTTTTCCAGTAATCATCATTATTATTATTTTAGTTATTTATGGCCATGGCCTTGGACTCTGACTCTTTTTACGTTATTTGTTTTTTTTTATTTTTGTTTGTTTTTCTTTTGCTTTTACTTATTCGAGGGTTGAATTTTGCACCGTTGTGACACAAGTTGTAGAACTTTCATTTTTCTTTGAGCAAAAAAATAAACATTCACAAATAACTGAAAGGTGACTTGTTGAAAAGATTAATGTTTTAATGTTTTGCACTTTGAGGTCCATCCTTTGTTTCCTACCCAGCCTGGTTCCTACCTCAGATTACTTAATTCCTTGTTGAAAAAGACCATTCAAGCAGCAAGTTTTTCCTCTTATTTATGTATTTCTCAACAATATCCTGTAGGAGCGAAGCTGCTACGAGCGTGGACTGAACAGGAAAATGCCGTATTCTAAGCGTAATGGCTCCAGCAACATCCTGGGGGAAAAAAACTATGAACTAGTTCATTTTGAACTAATTCAATGAGTCATTTAGGCATGAAAAGATAGAAATGAATCAAACTAATCGACATCTAAGGAGAGTTCAGGTGACTTTACACGTTCTAGTGCTGGGACATTGATTTAAGAATAATAATGGTTATTTCTTAGACAAGAATCGGACCAAGCAGGTCTGTATCGGTGACGTCGCTCATACCACCTCTGATGGGAAGAAAATGTGTCTGGTGCATCGTGCTGCAGTACCTGGTCAATGTTCAGCTGTTCTATGTACTCTTAAGGCGTATGCATGCATAATCGTTTATCAACTTGTCACACTGTCCCCACTGATTAAAACATTACATAAAACAGGAGTACTTGGCAGCTTGACCAAAGCAAGTCACCCACAGCAGAGGCTTGATCTCCTCATGGAGGTCAGGAGAGTGGAGAGCTTACTAATGTCACCTTGAGCAAAGTCAGAGTTGCAGCCTGCAGCATTTAACGCAGAGAAAACTGCAGTACAGCAAAGACTTAAACTGGTATGCTGACGACATTACTGCACTCCAGGTTAAAAACCTTCACCCAGTTAAATCTTCATCCAGTTATCAGTTAATTGCTGCAGCACCAAGACTCTCAGTCTGAGGCAACAACCGGTGCTGCATTTGTCCTGCTGTGTCCAGGAAATAAGTACAACAAACAACAATCTCCCCAAAGCTGCAGATGATCGGATGAGCTACAACAGCAGCTCCGTCAAGCAGCGGACCGGTACGCAGGTTCAGGCGGAACCGCGTCACATTTCCGGTGCTGGTTTAGCTCCATAAAGATGAGATTACTCCCGCTACGCAGACTTATTCTGCTTCCATAAAACACCCTTCGCTGCTGCGCCAAAACACAAACACGGAAGATGACGGAGGTGGAAAAAGGAGGCTTTGAAAACATGGATGCTTCCGGTCATTATTTTCAAACTAAACCTTAATTTGCTTTTTGTTTGTTTCTAGGTTTACACACACACACACACACACACACACACACATATATATATATATATATATATATATATATATATATATATATATATATATATAATTTGATTTTTGCCCTGTGTATTTTGACTAAAATATAGTTTACACTCGCAAATACTTTATATTTTATTAAATATACTGAAATTACAAAGATAAAAATGTTAATGTAAACTAGCCATTAAAAGAACTCTGTCACATTTATAAGCTAAAGCCAATGAAAAAATGTTTGGGTGAAATAAAAACAAATTATCTGATCACCTACTTATTTTTTGTATTTTAAAATCTTTGATGGAAAAATACACTAACTATTATTAATAATATTAATAAATAGACCCGCTTCCTACTGAATAAATTTACTCTGAAGGAGCCTTCCGGTGCGACGCCAGTAAATGCTGCTAGCTTGACGAATGAGAAGCTAACTGTTAGCCAGCCAGCTTCGTAGTGGCTTTTTACGAAAGGACATGCCGATAAAACCTGTTCCAAACACCCGAGAGCAGGTGGAGACACATTAATAGTCTCACGCTTCATGTCACAAGACCATGTAAGTATTGACACGGAAAAAAACTGGAGCGTAAACGTGTAAATCCCTCGTACCTTTCTCAGCTGTGGTCCGCCGTTGTCGTTACCGAACTTTCATTTCCGCCTCAGTGACGACACCACGTGACCCGGGCTATGTGCTACAAACAATTGTGGGTCATAAACAAAGATAAACATCATCTCACTTATCCCAAAATTGTCTGTTTTTAGCATCAGATAAATGTATATTTGCTGCAATATAATCCATAAAGAAAGAATTAAACAAAACATGAGCAGGATTAAAATCATGAGACTAATCCAACTACCGACATTTTAAAATTCTCTGGCAAATGTAATAAGTTATAACGCATTTTCTCATCAGTATATATTTTTGTATATTGGCAAAATTGGAAAAAAGTCCAATGGTCTGTTATTTTCTTACACGACTCTGATAATTAAATGTGTTTGATTGGATTGTTTCCTTATTACATTACAGTCATTGAGCTTACGGTGGTCAAGCAGGAGCGTTGAGGGTCTAAAGACCCAGCTGGAAGGTGTTAACATTCATCCCCTGGGGACTGATGCTCCGCCCACTGAGCAAACCTCTTGTGACTGCAGCTTTAAGGTCTGAGTGTGTACCCGTTACTGACATCAAGTGGTCAAGTTGGAGAAAGCAGCCCAGAGGTGGTCCACCTTCTAGCAACAAGCTACATCTGTAGAGAAATGAAATGATCTGTACAGGAGGTAATGAACAACTTCAGCATCGCTCTGATGGCTGTTGTTCTACGTCAGCTATTTCCAAATGGAAAATCCACGCAGGGCACCGACTTTTCTGCCATTACCTGTCCTGACTTGACTTTGCCTGTTCCTGTTTTTGCTTCTTTCACCAAGTTGAGTCACTTGCTTTTTTGGATTATGCAACATGTAATGTTCCATTTCTCTAACAGTACCCTGAAACATCTCACTAAGAGAGTGTTGTGGAAATTTCATATTATTCCCTTTACTATATTGTGTCTACTGATCACTCTCAGGGTAAACAGATTGTTTAAGTTCTTGGTAATTAAGTTTAATACTGAGTAGCCTGTTTCTATCGTAAGTTGATGCATTCCTTAGAGCAGTTCACTCTGACCTGTGTGACTTATCTGATACCAGCCAGACGCCTCAGGATGACCCAGCAGGGCATCCTGCCTTAATGTCACTGGGGTTGTTTATGTGCTCAATAAGTGTCTAATCCTGTGTGAGGAACAGACAGTCTCTTTGTTTTATCTTACAAGATATATGATGTGCTGTGACGTGATCATTCTGCTTAAAAGATGCTGCATGTGTGTTTCTTATCAGATTCTCTTCAGATCTCTGTGCTGTCAGACCTCTGAACAGTCTCTCGGATTGCAATCCTATTCTTTCTATTCTTTGTATTTTAATTCTGTGCTCAATAAACTTGTAATCATTCTTCACTTCAGAACCGGACTCCTCATTCCTTGACAGAGTAACTTTTTTTGCCTCAACAAGAGTATGTGTTTGACCTGAGCATCAAAACGAAGGTGAGAATCAAATATTATACCTGGATTTCCTGCAGCCTGGGTGACGTTATCTGAAAAATGGGCAAGATTAGACCCAATAAAACAAACATACTGGTCAGTAAAAGACTAGCCTTTCACAGGGCATGAGCTATTATGTACTGTTGCAAATATATATCACCCCTTGGGATTCCCTTCCTTTTCTACCTCATCACCTCGGACCATAGTGGGAACACTGGAAAAGGGATCTCGGTCTTGTCTGGAGAAAATACAGATAACCAGATGTTATATGCCTGCCAGCTTTGTGAAGCACTTTGTAGAAACTCCATAAGCTTCCATTTTAAAATTTGGACCTCTGGCATGTTTTTCTTACATTTATGTTTTTTGTTTTATTCGTTGTCATGGCCATGATCCTGTTGTCTCTCTGGACCAGATTTTATTTGTCCCCCTTGTATCGCAGTCAAATTCACAGTCTTTATACTCTCACACAGAAGCTGCATGTATGAATTCAAGATTTCCTTTCTTTCTATTCTGTTCTATTCTATTCTACAGTCATGTAGCAGACGCTTTTATCCAAAACGACTTACATTTGAGAGGAAGAACAACACAAGCATGAATTCAAACAAGATGGACGTCATAATTAAGTGGTAGTCAGACTTCTGGAGTCCAGGTGGACCAGGTGCTGTCATGTAGTGCTAGAGGCAGTGCTAATTTTTTTTTTGTTTAAATACAAGATCACGACTTCATCAAACATCATCTTGGGTATAAGTGCAGCAGCTTCTTCAGTACCTGGTTGAACCAAAGAGCTGGACAAATCTTTCTACCTCATTCTGAGTAGAAGAGTTAAGCTAAGTGTGGAAATGCTCCTTAAACAACTGAGTCTTTAGCTTGCTTTTAAAAGTGGATAAGGACTCTGCAGATCGGACGGAGTTTGGTAGATCGTTCCACCACCGGGAAACAACAGAGGAGAAGAGTCTAGCTACTGATGTGGCGCCACCTTGTGGTGGGAGCACTAGGCGTCTTTCTCACAGAAAACACAGCAAATGAAACTGAAGAAACCAGTGACACAACATGAAGTATTTTAATAAAGTTTTGCAAAGAAGAATGTTTTACATGTACATTCATGCATGTGAAATGTTGCGCTCGTTGGTCGTTCAACCAGCGACAGGTTTTATTTACTGACCAATGAGTCCAGAGCAGGCTAGACAAACACTTCCAACATGGAGGAACAGATGGTTTTAGCTGTGTCTGACTTAATCGTACTTCACACAAAGATTATAGAGATGTAAATAAATGGGCAGCCCCATGGCCCAGGGTGAATTTGTCCGAACATGGGTCCTGGATTTATCTGGATCAGCCTTGAGGTCCGCCATGAGATGATGTTATTCACCACGCTGTGGAACTTGAACTAGAGGCTTAATAGCCCCGGGTTATTCTGAGTCAGGTAGAGCACACCAAGAGGTCCAGTATTTCCTCCTATTTATCCAAAACGGAAATAAACTTGGTCCAGAATCCAAATCCAATCCCTAAAATAATCTGAAGGTCAAAGTCAGGAGAAAGCCACACAAAAAAAACAGAGCAAAACGTTACCAGGCTGAAGTAGGCAACCGGTCAACAGGCAGGTGAGAAGGGCTGGGAATGTACAGGAGTACATGAGTAAACTGATGAGAGAGCAGCAGAGAGACTCCTGCTTGTCCAGGAGCAACACAGGCATTAGCAATCAGGGGAAAGCGATCAGTCAGAGGTAAGATGCCTTCAGAGGCGGCTGGGAAATTCCAACCCCAACCTAAAATTGTGACAAATGACCTCTGATTAGTGTGGTTCCTGTGACAATGGCCTCTGTGGTCATGGGATGAGGTCCTTGTCCAGTTGTGCCAAGCCACATGTTTATTTCTATTAATAATTTTTCTGTGTTTGTATTCAGTTAGAAACGAAAACTGGGCATTAAAGTTGGTGCAGAATGGGGTCATGGGTATACGAGACTAGTGTGTGTGTGAGTATCGTTTCTCAGGACCATGCCTAACACATGACATCATCAGACCAGGACCTAACCAAACACATTACCAACACGCTGACATGTTTTGGTTTATCCATCACCTTTGGTAGCTTTTCTTTAAAATAAATTGTTGGAGATGAGTGAATCACCATCATGATTCCACTGAAACTTCCCACATTTATGATATAAGACCAGTGAAGCAACAACTCTATCTTTTCTGTAAATTCCACCAGAAAGTTGAACATATCCAACTCTATCTAATCTAACTTTTCTGAGCAGTGTCTATATGTTGAGTAAAAGGATTGATTGTGTTGCAGTCGAGCAGGTTTTCTTGCCCTGCCAGGAGCTGCCAGTAGACTACCAGCTGTTTCTGGTAAGGCAAGGCAAGGCAAGGCAGTTTATTTGTATAGCACATTTCATGTACAGGACAATTCAAAGTGCTTTACATAAAACAAAGATATTACAGATATTTAGAAATAGTAAAAGGCATCAACACATAATCAACACATAATCACAATAAAATAATAAATTACATTAAAATGATTAAAAGCAAGTTAAAAAAAAAAAAAAAGTTACCGTGCAGATTTCATGCATAGGCACATGAGAAAAGAAATGTTTTTAACCTGGATTTAAAAATGTCTACATTTGGGGAAAGTTTAATCTCCACTGGCAGTTTGTTCCATTTGTTTGCAGCATAACAGCTAAATGCTGCTTCTCCATGTTTAGTCTGGACCCTGGTCTGGACTAGTTGACCAGAGTCTTTGGATCTAAGAGTTCTGCTAGGTTTATATTCTCTGAACATATCACAGATGTATTCTGGGCCTAAACCATTCTGGGATTTGTAAACAAGCAGAAGGGTTTTAAAATCTATTCTGTGACTGACTGGAAACCAGTGTAAAGATTTCAAAACTGGTGTGATGTGCTCAGATCTCTTAGTCCTGGTTAAAACTCTAGCAGCAGCGTTCTGGATGAGCTGCAGTGTTTAATGCTCTTTTTAGGAAGTCCTGTTAAAAGACCATTACAGTAATCCAGTCTACTGGAGATGAATGCATGGATGAGTTTCTCTTGGTCTTTCTGGGAAACTAAATTTTTAATTCTGTTGATGTTTCTGAGCTGGTAAAAAGCTGTCTTAGTGAAGCTTTGATGTGGCTGCTGAAAGTCAGATCTGAGTCTATCAACACTCCCAGGTTACGAACTTGGTTGGTGATTATAAAAGCCCGAGTCTCCAGGTGTTTGCCAATGCTGACCCTCTTGTCTTTGCTACCAAACAGAATCATCTCAGTTTTGTCTTCATTTAATTGTAGAAAATTATTCTCCTCCAGTATTCTCCTCCCTGAGCTGCCACCTTCTCGTGGTGGAGGAGTTTGTGTGTCCTGATGATCCTAGCGGCTATGTTGTCGGGGGCTTTATGCCCCTGGTAGGGTCACCCATGGCAAACAGGTGTCTAGGGTAAGGACCAGACGAAGTGTGGCTCAAATCACCCCTATGATGATGAGAAAGCAAGGACCAAGGTTTCTCTTGCCTGGACGTGGGTCACCGGGGCCCCCCTCTGAAGCCAGGCCTGGAGGTGGGGCATGGAAGCGAGCGCCTGGTGGCTGGGCCTTTTCCCATGGGGCCCAGTCTGGCTCAGTCCGAAAGGGTGACATGGGCCCCCCCTCCAGTGGGCTCACCACCTGCAGGAGGGGCCATAGGGGTCGGGTGCAGTGTGAGCTGGGCGGCTGCCAGAGGCGGGGACCCGGGCGGTCTGTTCCTCAGCTGCAAAAGCTAGCTCTAGGGACATGTAATGTCACCTCTCTGGCGGGGAAGGAGCCTGAGCTGGTGTGCGAGGTTGAGCGGTTCCGGCTAGATATAGTTGGACTCACCTCGACACACGGCTTGGGCTCTGGAACCACCGTCCTTGAGAGGGGCTGGACCCTCTTCCATTCTGGAGTTGCTCCCGGTGAGAGGCGCCGAGCAGGTGTGGGCATGGTCATTGCTCCCCAACTTGGTGCCTGTACTTTGAAGTTTACCCCGGTGGACGAAAGGGTAGCCTCCCTCCGCCTTCGGGTGGGGGGACGGGTCCTGACTGTTGTTTGTGCTTATGCACCAAATAGCAGTTCAGAGTACCCACCTTTTTTGGAGTCCTTGGAAGGGGTGTTGGAGAGCACTCCTTCTGGGGACTCCCTTGCTCTGCTGGGGGACTTCAATGCTCACGTGGGCAATGGCCTGGAGGGGCGTGATTGGGAGGAATGGCCACCCTGATCTAAATCCGAGTGGTGTTTTGTTGTTGGACTTCTGTGCTCGTCATGGACTGTCCATAATGAACACCTTGTTCAGACATAAGAGTGTCCACATGGGCACTTGGCACCAGGACACTCTAGGCCGCAGTATGATGATCAACTTTGTAGTCGTATCGTCGGACTTGCGGCCGCATGTTCTGGACTGGGTGAAGAGAGGGGCGGAGCTGCCAACTGATCACCACCTGGTAGTGAGTTGGCTCAGATTCAATTTCAATTTCAAAGTTTTTATTTGTTCACAAACAAAAGGGCTTTTTACAATCATTGGCCCAAAGATACAAAAGCAGAAAGAAAAGCAAAAGGCCAAAAACTTAATGTAACAGGTTCTACTACTCAAGTGTCAATAACACCTCGGAAGCTTCAAATCATTAGAAAGATTTTATTAACAAATGCAGAGGAACTCCTCATCAGCTTAATTCAGGCTTGTCACACACCCTACAGTTCTAGGCATAACCCCATAACCATAAACCCTAGAAATGACACATCACCGCACACGGAAGAAGTTTCCACTACAAATCCTCACACGTGAAGACACCTCAAATTCACACCGGTTTTAAGGAGCCCAGGAACTGAGCTGTGTGATGACCTACTGTATTATGCTTAGACGAGGGAGTAGCCCAAACAAAACAACAAAAAACAAAAACAAAAATAAGGCAGTAGTTAGTCCACTGTACAACTACGTCTTTGCAATCACAAGCACCCCACTCAAGCGGAACTAACTACTGCAAAAGGAAAAAACTAAACAAATTTAGGACAGCAGGAAACAGTGGCATTAGCCGTCCGGCAACTGAAAAAAATAAAAACATAAACAAAATTAACTACACATCTGCCAATAAAACAGCTTTCATCAGTCTTTCATTAAAAACAAAATCTAAAATTAACTTTTACGTCACCTGGCGTATTGGTATCCCTCATACGCAGAAACCGTAGTGCACTGCCCTCTAAAATCCTGTGCGGCCACACTAAAATTTCAAACAATCATTAAAATATCAAGCAATCTGGTTATCGACAAAAAACACTGATTTTACAAACCAAGACTGCTTACCAAGCTCACCCTCGACATGAGGCTCACCTCATCACCCAAACTCAATAGGTTACAGCTGGCCTTTCCCTCCACTTCCTGCCTCTTTTATCCACTTCCTTCCCCATCAGGAAGTTAACCACCAACCCCCAGGTGGCACTCGTTACATTAAGGAATATATTTCTCCCTTATGGCGATAATTAATTTCTTTAGCTTCTAACAATAAAACAAATTATGAAATAATGTTACAAAACACAGTATAAATTTAAAATGTTTTAAATTAAAAAGGCGAATAACAACAAAAATTCCTTTGTAGCATAAACTGGTTCACAATGATTCTAGCCTATTGGTCTTTTGGTAGTTGCCATTTTTTATACAGGTCTTTTTCGGTTCTACCAATTGTATCTCTTGTTATGTATTCTTTGACTAAATTTATCACAGATTTTACAACACTTCTTTCTTCAATACTAAATTTCTTAAAAACCCATATATTCCTTGCCTTCCAGATTGCGTCTTTTGTACAATTAACAAGAATCCACCAACAATAAATGTTTTCTTCTGGTTCTTTTGCTTGACAACCATATACAATTTTTTCGTAGGATAATGAGCATTTTTGTAAACTTTGGAGCCATGTATTCATGAGACGCCATACCCCCTTAGCAAAAGGACATGTCCAGAAAAGATGTTCAACTGTTTCATCATCACCACATGACGGCCTAGGACATTTTGAGCTCCGCGTTAGATTTCTTTTTTTCAAAAAAACACGTGTTGGTAAACATTGGTGTACTATGTACCACGCTAGATCCTTGTGCAAATTAGATAAACTTTTACAATTAATATTTCTCCAAGTTCTTAGACATTGTTCTTCCGTCAACTTTCCTATTGGCGTTAATCTTTTTAAGTCGTATAACTTCTCCTCTATCTTTTTCCTGGTCAATATTTCAGCAGAAATCTGAGTAAGATCTGGGTGTAATTTTTTTAGAAGAAATTCATAAATTTTTGGGCGATCTTCTGAGTAAGGAGTATCCAGTCTCACCCGTACACCCCATTTCCTCATTACTTTTCTCCCTACCCAAAATTTGGCAAAATGAGCCCACACTAGCTCAGTTTTTTCCGTCAAACAGGCCTTAAGTATGGGTGTCAAAAACATAGCATTTAGTTTGGTTTCCACTTCGGGTACCGCTCTTCCTCCTTTTTCGGGTGGTCTATACATGATTTCCTTTTTTATTTTCTCTTGTTTTGTTCCCCAAATAAAACGGTAAATCATTTTCCTAAGGGAAACTATTACCTTATGTGGTGGAGGCAAAGTTGTTGCAAGTTGTGCTATTGTAGAAATGACTTCTGTTTTAATTACTAAGACTTTCCCGAATAGTGATAGTTCTCTGTCTTTCCACTGACACAGTTTGCCTTGTAGCCTTGGTATTTTATCCGACCAATTTTTAATCTCCATATTTTTGCCTATTTGAATTCCTAATATTTTAATAAAATCCTCTTTTTCAGTGAGTCCCTGTGAGTTTTTTGTCTCTCTCCAATTGAGGTATAAGACCTCGCTCTTATGTTTATTTAGTCTGGTACCTGATGCCAGGGAAAAACATTCGCTCAGCCTTAGCGTCTCCTGAATAGAGTCATTGTTTGTTAAAAGAAGGATTACATCGTCCATATATAGACTTAACTTGGCTACATCTCCCCTGCTACCTGGGGGAGATAGGCCTTTTATGCTTGCAGCTTCTCTTAGAGCACATGCCAATGGTTCCATGGCTAAAACAAACAGAGTGGGGGAAAGAGGGCACCCCTGCCGCACTCCTGATTTTATATCTAACGTATTTGTAAGCGACCCATTTATTAATACTCTACTTACAGCATTGTCTTGAAGAAGATTTAACCATTTCCTAAAAGTCCCATCAAAACCAAAAGTGTCCAGGATTCTTTCTATATAAGCATGACTTATACAATCAAAGGCTTTTTCCAGATCTAAACTCAATATACACAAAAGTAGATGTCTTTCTTCACAATATAGAAATGCGTCTCTAACCAGTGCTAAGTTGTCTGTTATTTTCCGCCCTGGAATCGCACAAGTTTGTTCTTTTCCTATTAACTGGTTAATGACCTTTTGCAATCTGAAAAAAAGTACTTTAGATAAAATCTTTGTGTCCACTCCCAAAAGGGACAGTGGTCTCCAGTTTTTGAGATCGCTTTTGTTTCCTTTCTTAAACAGTAAGGAAATTACGCCCGTACGCATGGATAGAGGTAATGTACCTTTTTGGAGGGATTCTTTATACATGTTTTGCATGGGTACTTGCAATTGGTCCCAGAAGGTAACATAAAATTCTTTGGGTAATCCATCTAGTCGAGGTGTTTTATTATTTTCCATGCTGAATAAGGCTTTTGTCAAATCTGTTATTGTTAAGTCTGTTTCCAAAGATTCCTTCTCAATGCTTCCTAGTTTAGTCTTTACTTTAGAAAGAAAAAAATTCATTTCCTGTTCATCAATGTGTTTTTCTCCATATAATTGGGAGTAAAAAGCATGAGTCACCCTTAATATATCCCTAGGTTCCAAAAGGATGTTACCAGTCTCGTCTATTACCGACTGAATAGAATTTTTGGGGTGGAGTACTTTCCTGAAAAAATAGCTCGTACACTTTTCATTTTCTTCTATATATTTTTCTCTGCTTCTTATCAGAAAACTTTTACTTTGTTCATTTAGAGCTGCCATTATTTCAGTTTTTTGTCTAGCAATCTCTTCTGCTATCGGGTAACCTTGTTGCAGAAGTTCATAATTTCTTTGTAGTTTTGCCTGTTGTCTATTTATCCATTCCTTTTTTGTCTTTACGATTCTCACTCCTTCTTTTTAAAAAAATGTTTTAGTTCTATATTTTAAGTCTTCCCACCATTCACCCACTGAATCATATAGAAAAAGTAGGGAGAGCCATTGTTGCAATTTTCCTTTATATTTTTTCACTATGGAGTTATTCTTGAGGAGACTGGTATTTAACTTTCAAGGACCTCTTTTTGCTTCAAAGGTTCCTGGTAAGGCAAAAGTGGCTGTTAGTTTATTATGATCTGAAAAAGGTGCTACCTCATTTTTTGCCTCGAGTGGTGATATTCCTTTTGTTGTGAATATGTAGTCTATGCGTGAAAAGACCATCCCGTTTGACCAGGTGTAATTCGAGTTGTCAGGATACATGTCTTTTAAGACATCTTTTAAATTACAATTGGATATTAAGTTTTTTAAAGAATACGAGCTCACGTCCAGTCGGGTTGTTATGGATGTACCAGTTGTTCTGTCCTTTTTCTCCATTATGCAATTAAAATCACCCGCTATAATGACTTCCTTCCCGCAGCCAATATAAGGCTGAAGCATTTGAAGCAAGGATATCCGTTCCTGCGAATCGTTAGGTCCGTACACATTAATAATTCTAAATGGAAAACCATTTTTTTCCAAGTCTAACAGTAACATTCTACCATCTATTATTATTTAAAATTTTTTAAGAGACAGAAGGGTATTGTTCATAAGAATGGCTACTCCTGAGGCTTTATTTTTATTATCACCAGACCAAAAGGATTGGCCATGAGGCCATCTATTTTGGAAATTAATATAGCTATTTTTGAAGGTTAAATGACATTCTTGTAACAAAAAAATGTCTCCTCCTCCTGCGTGCAGGGTTGAGAGAATTGATTAGCATTTAGTAGGATCATTGATGCCTCTTATATTAATCGATACTAACGTATTCTGGTTACTAAAAAGGGGTTGTATATTTATTCTTTTTTGTTTTTGATGGGCTAGGTGATAATATATTCAAATAAGAAAAGCACTCATCATACAATATTAGGGATATTTGATTTTTTTCTTTTTCTTTTTTTGTGTTTTCCAAAAATCCACACTGTCCATTTGTGAGTCGCTGGTTGCGGCTTCACTGCTTTTCATCATTGTCATTTCTGAAAAAAAACACTATGTTTTGTGGGTCTAAATACGGGGTCGACTCAGATGGGGGAAACCAATTACCTTGTATGTCCGAGTCCTCACCGGGGGAACCAGATGATGCGGGGCGCGGTCGTCTCTGTTGCTCCTTTGGCGGAGGGTGAGCAATCGACAAGGAAGATTTTGGTTTTTCCTCATCTTTCTTTCTATTCGGGTCAATAGGGAGGGTGTTGGGGGTTGGCAGGTCTGTAGAGCTCTGGTCATCAAGGGCAAAGTCCGCTATCATTAAGTCCAAGAAGTCTCTACATTCCTTCGTGGTTGTTAGGGGGGGGTAAATTCTCTCTAATTTGATGGTCTTGTACTTCCGTTGCCGTTATTTCTGATGTTATCTGGTCCTGAGGGTGAAGTTCAGGGGAAGGGGAGGGAGGTCTGGCAGAGGGGGGGCGATGATCCTTCTCCCGCTTGAGATAGATCCTTCGTCTCCCGATCCGTTGTCACTGAGGGTTGTGGTATCATTGTGGTGTCCGAGACGTCCCTTGCTCCCTCCGTGTCATCCTCCTGCTGACTTGTAGTTGGAAGCTCGTCAGTGGAAGTCAGCTGCAGGTTGTCCTCGTCTCCATTAATATCATGCAGCTGCAGGTTTAGTTCTTCACTTCCCTCTTGTCCCTCGTCAGTTTGTTTCCTTGCTTTATTGGCGTATGATTTTGGACAGTTTCGAAAAGAATGCGTGTCAGAATTACATAAGTTGCATTTTTTTGGTAGAGAACAGTCTATGGTGACGTGTTCCGTACTGCCACAGTTCCTGCAATAAGTGGAGGTGCACTCTGACGCCAGGTGAGATATGGAGCCACACTTTCTACAGGTCTTTGGTTGGCCTTGGTAGAAAACGTAACCTCTGATTGCTCCTAGTTGTATGGTTTGGGGCAGATGGTTAACGTTCCCAGTTGTTTCATCTACTTGCAGTTGTACGAGGAAGCGTCTTGCTCCAGTTTTAATTCCATCTTGGTCTCGAAGTTCCATGCCCTTTAACACTTGACACCTTAATGACAGCCAGGTGTGAATGTCCTCCATTCGCACTTGTTCAGAGTACATAATCACCGTGACAGATTTTGGTTCCCTTTCCGAGAGTGGGGTCATTGTAATGTTTTTTAAGTATGGTTTTGAGTCTTTCTGAGTATGGAAAGCCTGAATGCATTTTTCAAAGAATACACGTGTAGAAAAGATTACCTCAAAGGATTTCTTTCCAGGAAAGGCAAAAATAAAGTCCAATTGTATTGGCGTGAATCCCAGTCCCTTTTGGATAACGTTCCTGCTGAACTGTAAGCGATCCATTTCAGTTTCTCCTTGCAAATCGAAGCGCACTGCATTCCGCCTGGAACCAGTAAAGTTGAAGGCCATCACGTTACAGCTGGTGTATACTCTCTAGGCAGAAACAAACCCAAACAACCACTCTCGTGATCATGGTGTCTCCCCTGCCAGGTAAGTAAGTTGGCTCAGATGGTGGGGGAGGATGCCGGTCAGGCCTGCTGGGAATGTTTGGCAGAGTTCCCTGTCAGAAAGAGTTTCAACTCTGGCAGAGCTTCTACCATGTCCCGGATGAGCCAGGGGACATTGAGTCCGAATGGGCTGTGTTCCATGCCTCTATTGTCAAGGCGGCAAGCCACAGCTGTGGCCGTAAGGTTGTTGGTGCCTGTCGTGGCGGTAACCCCCGAACTCGTTGGTCGACACCGGTCGTAAGGGATGCCGTCAAGCTGAAGGAGTCCTATCGGGCCTTTTTGGCCTGTGGGACTCCAGAGGCAGCTGATGGGTATCGGCAGGCTAAGCAGAGCTCAGCTTCGGTGGTCGCTAAGGCAAAAACTTGGGCATGGGAGGAGTTTGGAGAGGCCATGGAGAATGACTTCCGGACGGCTTCAAGGAGATTCTGGTCCACCATCTGGCGGCTCAGGAGGGGAAAGCAGTGCTCCGTCTCGGGACGTTGTGAGGCAGTGGAAGGAATACTTCGAAGACCTTCTCATTCCCGCGAACACATCTTCCAATGAGGAAGCAGAGTCTGGGGACCCTGGTGTTGGCTCTCCTATCTCTGGGGCTGAGGTCGCTGAGGTGGTTAAAAAGCTCCTCGGTGGCAGGGCCCCGGGGGTAGATGAGGTCCGCCCAGAGTTCCTTAAGGCTCTAGATGCTGTAGGGCTGTCTTGGCTGACTCGCCTCTGCAGCATCACGTGGACATCGGGGACAGTTCCCCTGGACTGGCAGACTGGGGTGGTGGTCGCCCTCTTCAAAAAGGGGGACCGGAGGGTGTGCTCCAACTACAGGGGGCTCACACTCCTCAGCCTCCCCAGTAAGGTCTATTCAGGGGTGCTGGAGAGGAGGGTCCGTCGGATAGTCGAACCTCAGATTGAGGAGGAGCAGTGTAGTTTTTGTCCTGGTCGTGGAACCGTGGACAAGCTCTACACCCTCTTCAGGGTCTTTGAGGGGGCATGGGAGTTTGCCCAACTAATCTACATGTGCTTTGTGGACTTGGAGGCATTCAACCGTGTCCCCCTGGGACTTCTGTGAGGGGTATTCCGGGAGTATGGAGTGCCGGACCCGCTTGTACGAGCTGTCCGGTCCCTGTACGACCGGTGTCAGAGCTTGGTCTGCATTGCTGGCAGTAAATCAGAATCGTTTCCAGTGCGGATTGGACTCCACCAAGGCTGCCCTCTGTCACTGATTCTGTTCATAACTTTTATGGACAGAATTTCTAGGCGCAGCCGAGGTGTTGAGGGGATCCGGTTTGGTGGCCTCAGGATTGGGTCTCTGCTCTTTGCAGATGATGTGGTTCTGTTGGCTTCATCGGGCCGTGATCTTCAGCTCTCACTGGAGCGATTCGAAGCCGAGTGTGAAGCGGCTGGGATGAGAATCAGCACCTCCAAGTCCGAGACCATGCTCCTCAGCCGGAGAAGGGTGGAGTGCTCTCTCCGGGTCTGCAATAGGATCCTGCCCCAAGTGGAGGAGTTCACGTATCTCGGGGCTTGTTCACGAGTGAGGGAAGGATGGAGCGGGAGATTGACAGGTGGATCGGTCCATCGTCTGCAGTGATGCGGACTCTGCATCGGTCTGTCGTGGTGAAGAAGGAGCTGAGCCAAAAGGCAAAGCTCTCGATTTACCGGTCGATCTACGTTCCTACCCTCAGCTATGGTCACGAGCTGTGGATAGTGACCAAAAGAACAAGATCGTGAGTACAAGTGGCTGAAATGAGTTTCCTCCGCAGGGTGGTCGGGCTCTCCCTTAGAGATAGGGTGAGAAGCTCGGTGATCCGGGAGGGGCTCAGAGTAGAGTCCCTGCTCCTCCACATCGAGAGGAGCCAGAAGAGGTGGCTCAGGCATCTGGTTAGGATGCCTCCTGGACGCCTCCCTGATGAGGTGTTCCGGGCACATCCCACCGGAAAGAGGCCCCGGGGAAGACCTAGGACACGCTGGATGGACTACATCTCTCAGCTGGCCTGGGAACGCCTCGGGATCCCTCCAGATGAGCTGGTGAATGTGGCCGAGGAGAGGGAAGTCTGGGTTTCCCTGCGACCCGACTCCCGATAAGCGGCAGAAAATGGATGGATGGATGGATGGATGGATGGATGGATGGATGGATGGATATTTTCACCTCTATCAGCATAAGGAAGAAGATCTAGGGGCGGCAGCTGTGCAGAGGCAGAGCAATCACATACTGTGTAAAAAGGAGGTCAAAAACACCACAAAAATACATGCAAGAAAAAAAAGTCATGTCATCCATTTAATGCTATAACATGGACCTGTCTTTATTTATTTACTGTTCAGATGAAGAAATCTGTTCATTTATGCTACGACTCAGAACTGATCCACAGCTTTGTTTGGTCAACATTTCCATTGCGTCTTTGGCATCTACGCCTCATCTAGCATCAATTTAGCTCTGTTGTGTGATTAATATGAATAAGGGTTGGCATTAGGTTTGTTTTCAGTAGAGCCAGGCATTCAGAGGGCCTGAAAAATTTTGAGTTTGAGGACTTTTTCCTCAAAGTCAGCCTGGTTCATCTACTTCTGACTCGGTAATGAAGAGTGCTGGATGTGGATTTCTCTGTTTTACATTCAGTTTAACGGGACATTAATGACTGTTTCTGCCAAACAAAGCCGGAGAGGAAGCAGACTACCATGTCAGGTTGAAGCTGCAGAGTAGAGCCGAGTTGAGTAGAATACTTTGAGAAGGGCCTGAATAGAAGAAGCACAGAAGAACATGTGAGGGCAGACCAGGTGTGTAGAAACCAGGTGTGTAGAGACCAGGTGTGTAGAGCAGACCTTGGTCCTTCATTCCAGCAGAGCGGGACCAGACTGGAGGCTGGAGGTCTAGAAGTGATGCTATGCTAATGAGACACACAAGAGGAGGATTTCCTTTATTTATTTATTCTTACACAATGCTTTTTTGTTGTCCTAATTTCTGTCCATATGGTCTTTATTTCCTTAAACTTCTTGCCCACCTGGTTAATAGCGGTGATGGCGTCCCTCTGCGCCGCCCACCTAGCTGTAGCCCCGCCCACCCGGCTGAAACACCCAGCAACTATAAAGAAATATTATTTAACATTAAATAAACTGCTACCAGTCTCAGATGTATCTGTACATATTTATTTTATACATTAAAACAAAAGAATACATTACCAACATCATTACTGTCAACTAGCAGATGCTTTTCTCCAGAACGATTTACTGTGGGCTGCAGCGTCTTGCCTAAAACCTCAGCTGGAAGGTGATACTGTTCACCACTGTGGGAATTGAACTTTGATTTTCTGCATGACAGAAGGATGCTCTACCGACTGAGATATCCAGCCGTACGTTCCGACTCCTCTGGCGTGTCTTCCCTTCGGACACTGTGATGACAGCATCTCCACCTGCTGCCACTATTCTGCCTTTCTGACACCAGTAATGCCCACACTGTGCCCACCAATTAAACACTTTGACCTTTTCCAACGTGGTTCACACTGTTCCCAACTCCTCAGTAAGAGGACCAGGGTCAGACCAAAGAACAGCTCAGAAAGTAAAAGCAGACGTCTGGGCCTCAGACTGTAGTTGTTGGTGACTTTGGTGTGAAAGACATGAGAAAGGTGTGGAAAACGTACTAAAGTACTGAGCTTTCCTAAGGAGATGGGATCAGATGTGAAAAAGCTCATCCTGCATGTGGGGCAGAACAATGCTGTGAAGCAACAATCTGAGGGAGCTGAAACTACAATCAGCTGTCTGGATGCCCGGATATTCATCATTCATCAGGTTTTTAAGAATGTTTCAGTTTACATGGCCTTAGTTATCTTCCAGGTTGTAAACACGTCTCTGCTTTCAGGCATCTTCCCTCAGACCCTAAAAACAGCCGTCATCAAGCCACTACTTAGACTCGTCCCTCATGAGCAGCTATGGGCTGATATCAAACCTCCCCTTTCTTAGTCAGGTTGTAGAAAAAACTGTCTTCCAGCAGCTACACAACTTCCTGACACTAAATACCTGTTCTGATGACAACCAGTCAGGTTTTCAGCCACACCACAGCACTGAGATGCTCTAGTTCAGGTCCGCCTTAGCACAGATAACGGGAACATTTCAGTCCTGGTACTGCTGGATCTCAGTGCTGCATTTGACTCGGTTGACCGGAACATGTCACTAGACCGGCTGGAAAACTGGGTCGGACTTTCTGGTACTGCAATTAACTGGTTTGAGTCCTATTTAAAAGACAGGAACTACTTTGTGTCAATAGGAAACTATAAATCTGAGCAAACCAAAATAACCTGTGGAGTTCCCCAAGGCTCCATCCTGGGACCACTACTGTTCAACATCTACATGCTGCCACTCGCTCACATTATGGAAACAACTAAACATGTTACCACAGTTATGCTGATGATACACACATCTACATAACCATCTCACCAGGAGACTACAGTCCGATCCAGACTCTGATCACCTGCATGGATCAGATTAAAGATCGGATGGGCCAGAACTTCCTTCAGTTAAACGAAGACTAAACTGAAATAATAGGTTTTGGAGCCAAAGAAGAAAAATTAAAAGTCAGTTCTCAACTTTAAACAGCAAAGTTCAAAACTACCAACCAAGCCAGAAACCTGGGAGTAGTCCTGGACTCAGACCTGGGAGTAGTCCTGGACTCAGACCAGGGAGTAGTCCTGGACTCAGACCTGGATTAAGACAGTTATGAAGTTGGCCTGTTATCACTTAAAGAACATCTGGAGGATTAAAGGACTGATGACTCAGCAGGATTTAGAAAAACTGGTCCATGTATTTATCTTTAATAGACTGGACTACTGTCATGCTGTCCTCACAGGTCTCCCTAAAAAGTCCATCAGACACCTGCAGTTAGTCCAGAACGCTGCTGCTCCAGTCCTCACTAAAACCAGGAACATAGATCCTAGAACTCCAGTCCTCACTAAGACCAGGAATATAGATCCTAGAACTCCAATCCTCACTAAGACCATGAACATAGATCCTAGAAGTCCAGTCCTTACTAAGACTAGGAACATAAATCCTTGAACTCCAGTCCTTACTAAGACCAGGAAAGTAGATCCTAGAAGTCCAGTCCTCACTAAGACCAGGAAAGTAGATCCTGGAACTCCACTTTTCACTAAGACCAGGAAAGTAGATCTTAGAACTCCAGTCCTCAGATCTTTATACTGGCTTCCTGCTGTTATTTTACAAAGACCTGAATGGTTTAGGACCAGAATCCATTCAGGATCTTCTGGTTGGTTATGAAGCAACCTGATCCCCCAGGTCATCAGGGTCAGGTCTACTTTCTGTTGTGGATGTGGAACAAACTCCCAGAAAACTGCAGGTCTGCTGACTCAGCAGTTTTACATCAGGGTTAAAACTTTTCTATTTGCTGCCTTTCATCAGAACAGCTGTTAATTCCCCACACTGGAACTTTATTTATTTCTTTATAAGTTTGTTTTTAATACTCTTGTTATTGCTTACTGCACCCCGCTGTAATACTTTTGTTTTATGTAAAGCACTTTGAATTGTCTTATACATGAAATGGGCTATACAAATAAATTTGTTTGCCTTGGGTGTGAGGAATCTTTTATGATGATGTTGGCTTTACGCTTAACTGCCTGTGTGGAGATCTGTCAATGAGGTCTGGGTGGTGCCTGTTATTGTAGTAGCATGTTTGATGACTTTCCACAGCTTAGATTTATCTTTGAAGGAGAGAAAAATGTACCCGGATGAAATGTTGTGAGTCAGACTGACTCCATGAGTGATTTCTAAACTGTTAAAACCTTTCTGCTACATTAAACATCCTCAGTGTTCTCAGCGGGAAGAGGCTGATGAGCCTTTTTGAAAAAGCTGCTGCTGTGGTCAGAAAAGGACAGCGCTCTGTCAGCCTCATTGCCCAGGTGTTTAAATGTTCCACCTGCTCCACTACCTGCCCATTAATCTGCAGAGGATGGAGCAGTGTGAGGGCAGCATCTCCAGATGTTCTCCTGTAGCAAAGCTCCTCTGAACTCCGCTCAATGAGGGTGATTAGTGAGTCCACCTGATGGCGATTTGCTGCTAGGCCAATGGCGTCGGCCAGGCGGGCCACCAGGGCCCTGGCGTCTGCATATTTCAGGTGTATCATATTGTCTGTGCTGCAGGTTATGCTGTTTGTGTAGATGGAAAAGAGGATGGAGGATAAAACACATCCCTGAGGGACCCCCGTGGTTGTGATGTTTTTCCATTTACTATAACATGCTAAGGTCTGCCTCGTAGGAAGTGTTTGATCCAGTTTACCAGTAACGGACTGAGCCATGGTTCAATGAGGCAGCTGATCAAGGTGCTTATCTTGACTGTGTTGAAGGTAGAGGAAAAGTCGAAGAATAAAATCCTGGAACATGAGTGCGGTGGTCCATGTTTTTTGTGATTGTGTCCAGAAGTGTCAGTAAGGCTTCCTCCACCCCTCGTCTTACCTTATAGGCAAACTGGAACGGTCCAGTTTATCAACTGAAGAGCTTAGCAGGCCACACGCCACCCGCTCCATGCATTTACACAGTGCAGGTGTGACTGGTCTGTAATCTTTGGGGATTTTTGCATTCGTGATTTTTGGTATGGGTATGATGATTGATTCTTTCCATGAATGAGGAGCAAAACCAGGGTCCTGGAACAGTTGAAAAGTGGGGTCATGATACCCCCAGCACTCTGCCCTTTAACTTGTCCAGGCCAGGTGGTTTCCGAGGGACATGATGCAGACCACCTTGCTCTCCTCAACTTTGACTGGACTGTGAGGGGGGCTGGGACTCCTGGAGGTCCAGTCTCTCAGTGGTTGTTGTTGGTTGTCAAATCTGCTTAAAAAGTGTTTAACTGATTTTTATTTTATTTTTTTAATTTAAAAACTGACCTGCAGATGAGGCAGGGTCCGGCTAGGGTTAGGGTTATGGTGTTGAGCCCTCGCCAAGCCTCCCTTGCATTCCCTGCTGTAAAATGTTGTTCCACTTGTTCTTGTAGTGGATTCGGGCTTGCAGAGATTTTTGTCTGAATTCTTTGTCCTGTTCATTCATTTGGCCATTGCCTGTCTCCTCTCAGAGAGCTTCTTTATATTTAGGCATATTTTCAGGGCTTGTTATTTGGGAAAAGTCTAACCTGTTTAGATGGAATCACAGAATCAGAGCAGAAGGTGAAATAGGAAGAAATTGTGTCAGTCAGCTGGTTCATATCAGAATCTTTGCTCTTGAGAAACATCCCAGTCACTCAGTTCTATCCAGCTCTATACACAGTTGTCCCATATTTTGATGTTTTTAGTCTGTTTTCAGTTTTTTCTGCACTTTGAAAGTAGGAGGATGACATTTCAATCTGAACCAAGGGGCTGAATGGCTTTGGAAATATATGCACCTGGTATGTTTCTATAGCAGAGATCCAGCACCTTGTCAGTTCTGATGGGGGATGTCACACCTGTTAATTCCCTGAGCAGGAACACCGGCTGGTTATTAGTTGATGAGGGGGTAGACCAAGCTCAGCTGGTACTTCACTCATCTCCCTTCTTTCTTTCCAACTATAGGAAAATGCAGCAACAGTCTTTTTACAAACCCCAATGGCATGTTCAGTCCATGGGTCCTTCACACCCTTCTCTGGATAATAATGAAAACACAAACGCATCAGGCTTACTATTATAATGAGCTACATCAAACATTGTGGCCTACAGTGCCGTGCACAGACATTTTGGGGGCCAGGTGCTCAGTTTTAAAAAGGGCACTTTGCAGAGCGTGGGGAACCGCCACCTGTGTTTAATTATAGCTTGAAAAAAAACATTACAGGCTTTTATGTACTTGCAGATGTATTAAAACATGTGACTGTACATGAACCTGATCTGACACTGCTCTCCCCATCTTCCTCATCCTCCATGTTGGTAGAGGGTCTACTGTGGGACAGTAGAGAGAACAGAGTGATGCTTTGAGTGTCTAGAAAAGTGCCATAGAAAGTAAGGAATTATTATTAATTATCAAAAGACGTTAAACATGACTCTGGTCTTGGCTCTGACCTTTCTCCTTCATCATCTTCCTCCTCATCCTCCTTGTTGCTTGAAGGCTTCATCCAGTCCAGCAGAGAGCTGCTTCCCTGAGCTGCTGGTGTAGCTTCTGGTTTCTTCATATCTCGTTTCTAGGCTGCAACTGATAAAAGCCGAGGCCACCAGATTTATAGACTGCTTAGAATAAGTCTGCTTGGACTAAAGAAAAAAACTATTTTTTAAATTATTACAGTCTACGACAAGAGATGGACGACTGGAGAACGCTGTGCGATGTGGTTTATGAATATGTCATGAAAACTTCACGGAAGAAAAAGCCAAACACCTGCGTTTGTAGCAACCACTTAGCCTGACATCTGGCAAGTTACCACTGGTCATGGCTGGCATTAAGCTCGCTGACCAGGCAGTCGGCTAATTCAGACTCAGCCGTTCAGGCTGTAATGAGACAGACAGGCTACTTTACAACAGGGACCAATAGTTTGTATCAGGCTGAGTTTAGGAGCAAAAGGTGCCTCAAATAGTTCAGGGTTAACCTGAGTAGCGGCAGGTGGAGCAGTGGGAGGTAACTTCAGACGGTCCAGCTGCTGCAATACACATGCTTACAACGTGCCTCGTTGGCGCCCACTTTGTGTGGTGATGTTGCCAAAGAAACGACGAAATGAGTGTACACGTGTGTGTAGGGTGTGTGTGATCGCATCAACATGGTGGGCCATATACAGTATATAAAGAAAAATTCTGATAAAAAGGCACTTTCTCAGGTAGTGCTTCAGCACCACCAAGGCTCCATCTGTGCACGCCACTGGCGGTCAATATGTCCAAACATATTTTCTTCAGATTACATTTTACTGATGTAGTTACGCACACACTCAGACACACACATGCTTACTCACATGTTACATTAATGGTCACACATGTACATTTAGCATGTATTTTGTGTGTTAGACTAAAACACATGAAGTGTTTCATGGATTAACTGCTCATGTGAATGTTCTCTGTGGGAAAAACAGCATGAATGCATATCCCATCAGAAATAAAATAAAAGGTTATATTAGATATGTATATATATATATATATATCACATACAAAATAAGTATATACATACAGATTAGACTCTTACCTATGGCATTGTGTAGTTTATGCCCAAAGCGCTGGAGATTTGGTCACCCGCTGTCTTTAAGAGCTTTGATAATCTGGTTGCTGTATCGTGCTGAACAAATTTGCTCTGCCAAGGGGAGGCCTATGGGTAAGGCTCCTCTTGATAATATGATTCATTTATTAATTTATTTACTTTGAATCACGGAATCTATGTAATCTTGCTGGACCTGACCGGAGGGGACAGAAAAATATGGAAAATAGCAAAAAGAGCAAAAGGGAAAGAAGAAAGGAGACAAAAAGATCACAGACAGAAGGAAACGACCCTTCAATCCACACCATCACCAGACAACAAACTGTTACACCTGTACATGAACACACCAGAACATTTCCTACAACTTTTACAAAAGCAGAAACACACACACAGAAAAAACAGGGCTGCTAGTCATTAAGAGTTTTTAAATAATAACCAAATCAAAAAGACAAAACAGCGTCCAGATACTAACTCACAGGAAAAACAAAAAGAAGAATTATCTCTTAGTATAAAAACCCACTGGACAACTCAGTGACTGTGTCAGCATGCAGAGCATGAGGAAGAGGAGTGATCAGAGATGAAGAGTGGTGAGTGAGATTATGCAAATATCATCATCACTTCTTCCCTGCCGGCCACCCTGGACCCTCTACAGTTTGCGTACCGTCGAAACCGATCTACAGCGGACGCCATCGTACACCTCCATCACACAGCACTCAACCATCTGGACAACGGAAAGGGGAATTATGTGAAAATGCTGTTTGTTGACTACAGTTCAGCGTTCAACACCATAATCCCCTCCACACTCACGACTAAGATGGCGATCCTAGGCCTCAGCCCATTCCTGTGTCGCTGGATCTCCAACTTCCTAACAGACAGATCACAGGTGGTACGGTTGGGCAGCCATGTCTCAACCTCTATCACCGTCAGCACTGGAGCCCCCCAGGGCTGTGTTCTGAGCCCCCTGCTGTACTCCTTATACACTTACGACTGTGTAGCCACTTCCAGCTCAACCAACATCGCCTGATCTCTAACAACGACGAGACGGCATACCTAGAGGAGGTTAGAAACCTGGAATTATGGTGCCAGGTCAACAACCTCCTCCTCAACGTCAGCAAGACTAAGGAGCTGATAGTGGACTTCAGTACTAAGCAGGAGAGGAATTACCAGCCCCCGAACATCAACGAGACCCCAGTGGAGAGAGTGGACAGTTTCCGGTACTTAGGTGTTCACATCACGCAGGATCTGACATGGTCCTGTCATGTTAACACCGTGGTGAAGAAGGCCCGACAGCGTCTCTTTCATCTCAGACGCCTGAAGGACTTTAAACTGCCCTCAAGGGTGCTAAGGACTTTCTACACCTGCACCATTGAGAGCACCCTGGCGGGAAATATCACAGCCTGGTTCGGGAACAGCACCAAACAGGACAGGCGAGCTCTCCAGAGGGTGGTACGATCAGCAGAGCGTACCATCCGTATGGAGCTTCCTGACCTAGACACTGTATACAGCAAGCGGTGCTGGACCAGAGCCAGGAAGATAGTGAAGGACCTCAGCCATCCCAACAATGGACTCTTCTCTCTGTTGCGGTCACGGAAACGTTTCCGTTCCTTGAAAGTAAGCACTGAGCGAATGAGGAGGAGCTTCTTCCCGCAGGCCGTTCGGGCCCTGAACCAGAACGCCAGTACCTGGACACTGTAGACTCCATACACACAACATCTACCTCGGCTGACTGTTGCACACGACACGTTGGCATTTTTACAGACATTGTCACTTTTCCTCTGCACACAGACACTTTCGGACTCTCAAGCCTTGCACATTTATACTTTATATTTGACATGTTTTACATTCTCTACGTTGCAGATATGTTTATATATGGTTTACATTTTTTCTTTACATTTCATATACATTATATATTTTTATATATTTTATTTTATTTTGTTTATTTTTTTTGGAATCCTATATTTTTGCTATATGCATATTTTATTTTATTTTACTATTTCTACCCCCCCCCCCCCCCCTGTAATCTAAAATCCTTTAAAGTTTTTACTCATTGTTAATAGTATATTTCTTACATCTTTCTTACATCTTGGACAGTCGTACTAAGCATTTCACTGCATTTTGTACTGTGTATAATTTGTGCGTGACGAATAAAATTTGAATTTGAATTTGATATGACCACGCCTCCACTGAGGTCAGAGGCAGACCAGGGCCAGAGACCCTGGCCCCCAGCAGCAGACCTGGAGCAACAACCCAAGCCACCCCACCACAAAGACGACTCCAGCCCCACCCGAAGGGCGGCAGAGGAGAGCCCCAGCAAGAGCCCCCCACGGTCCCGGGGCACAGGTCCCAGTGGGCCAAGATCAGCAGCAGCCGGCCCCGCCAGGGACCGGCCATCCAGGGCAGCCCAAGCGAAGGGCCCAAGGCCCCAGGAGCCCAGAGGCAGAGGGCCTGCACCATGCCTAGGAGGACCAGGCCCCCAGACAACCATCCGGCGTAGGCCAGCACACACCCCGATGTTCCAGCCGCACACCCTGGGAACCAGGACGCCGTCTACCCCCACCCCCCCACCTACTCCAATCTCCACCCCATATAACCCCACATTCACACCCTCCCTTGCCATGTACCCATAAACACTCACCACCACACAGTCACATCACAGAGGCAAAATATTTCTGGCTAGGTAGCACGTACCTGGGGTCTAACAGCAGGTTAATAAAGCCAGGTGTTCCCACCATATAAATAGGCACTGTGTCTTTGGCCATGTACAACGCCATCGTCCTCTGCATGCTGACTCAGCACTGACGTGTCCAGTGGGTTTATACACTGATGCTTCAGGTGTGTGTGTTTCTGGTTCTTGTTGTGATACATGTTGTTGTTGTTGTCTTGGTTATTTTTTAGGAACTCCTGATGATTGTCTGCTTAGTTTACCTGTAAAAGCCGTAGGAAATTTCTGTTGTGTTTCTGTACAGGTGTAGCAGCTGCTTGTCTGCTGTTAGGTTGGACTGAAGCTCGTTGTTTCCATCTGATGGATCTTTGTTTCCTTTTCCTTTATCCCACTTTTTACTTCTCTTCATTATTCTCCTTCTTTTCTGTCCCCTCTGGTCAGTCCAGCACAATTACATAAATTCCATAATTCCAAATGAATAAGATAAAACAATATATTTAAATAAAGAAAGAAATAAAAAGATAGATTATCAAGAGGAACCTTAAACCCATGAAGCTCCTCTTGGCAAAGTTAATCTGTTCAGTACAACACAGCAACCAGACCATCATTCTGCCGCCTCCGTGCGGAACAGGACAAGGTTAAAGCTGTTAAATAACAATTTTATTAGGATGAAGACCACAATTGATTTTTTATTTTTTTAAACAAGACGACCAGTAATCTGTGTCTGCTGATATTTACCTGCATTTCTTCCATATTATTTCTAAGCAGCCTGGCGTGTGAAACAGGGACAAGCAGAACGAGGAACAACATGCGAGCTTCATTAAGCAGGATCCACTGCACAGTGCAGTAAAAGCTGCACGTGATGTCATTTTATTTTTATTGCCCCTGTTAACCGGATAGATGTTCATAATGAATATTTACAAATACCCCAAACTCGAAATCTGCAGGAGGACCTTCTCCTGCAGGAGAAAACAGCTGACCTCACCATCCCCTGCATCACAGCAGGTCAGTGGAAATCATCATCAGAAAAAAAAAAAAAAAAAAAAGGTCGCAGAACAGGGGTGGATCTAGATATATCTGATGGGGGGCCCCCAGCCCAGAGAAGGGGGCCCTTTAAAAACAAACTTCTAGATTCTTGGAGAAGATAAACTGAGATGGTTGAAGAAAATGTGTGAATTTCTCTAAAACCTGGTTTTGGGTTTTGGGGTCAGCAGGTCTAGTTAGCACCCTGGAGCACCACTATTATTAAATATAGTGCAAACATATCAATTTCTTAATCCCACGGTCACCAAAAACTATTTCAATAATCCATTAAAATAGCTTATATAATAAGTTTAAAATTATTTCATATAATCAGATGTTTATTACTGAGAAGCAAAGTTATTACTGAAATAAAATAAGGAAAACACATGTTGCAAGCTTAATGTGTAAAGTTCACACAAAGAAAAATATTTATCTGCATTTTTTCATTTTCTTTGGACAATAATAAGAATCAGTGTTTTCTGACATGTAGTTAAGCAAACAGTTAAATGATCAAAATGTGAAGCAGTGATGGAGAAAACTTTTGCTTCAGGTATTAGAGATCCACACCATGGGCCAGGCAGGTTTATTTTCACCTGTATTTGTTAGTAAGTGGAAACTCTACTCTAGCTATATCCCCACAGTTACTATAGTTAGTAGTTAAACTGTTGAGACGCTGTCAGGTAAAACACACCTGTGTTGTTGAACTGATTATTTCACCAGTTTTCTTGAACTACTTTATCAAATGATCCTGATTTTAATAATGAGTGATTTAAATATGGTTAAAAGAAACTAAACTACTATTAATGAAGTTATTAGTCTCCATTTATTGCTAATGATCTCTTAGAAAAGCTAAATCTAAGCTAAAGAAGTCTGGAGGCGTCAGCCGCCCAGAAGCAGCTCAGCAGCTAACACCACTTTTTCTTTTCTCTCAGAATTAATGTAGATCAGGTGCTTCATTTCATAAATTCATTTTTTACACGGTTTTGAAGTTATAATAAAACCTTATTTTTAGTGCTGGGCACGTTAACACGTTAATAAAGTGTTAACCGCGCGTTAATAAATTTTTTTTTTTTTTTTTCTGGCCGCTGGCTTTGATGACAAACATGGCGTCCATGTCTCCCTTCCCTGCTGCAGCGGTGCGTCTGACGTGATCGGGAGAGAGCGGGTTTATTAAAATAAAGAGATGTTTTCTGTCTGGAACAGGAAGAAGAAAAAAAGAACCAACGTTTCTCTTTGTCAGAATACATGTTGGTCATATTAAGATGAAACTTCCAGCTGTGGAATCTGTGAGATGTGAGCTTTCAGTAGAGGAGTCGTTTGTTCGTGTTCATGCCGTGGGGTGGACACGGGGAGACATCATTTGTGTTTACATGTGTGTTCGGACTTTGTGTAGCTGCTCTTTAAATAATTTGTTGTCTTAACTGTGTGTGTTGGTGATAGAAATGGTTTTACTGAGCTATTAGCTGAGATTCTGGACTTTCTGTGGATACCACACATGTTTATAGTTACATCTACAGACCTGACGCTACACCCGGAAACCAGATGTTAACCCTTAACTCCCGGTAGCGGAGGCTGCAGGTGCAGAGGTGAAGCTAAACAGTCAAGCTAAGAATGAAAGTTTAGAGAATTTAAAGGCCAGAAATGTGGATAATGAAGCAGTGAAGGTGAATGGATGGAAGTTATTGTACATATTGTGAATATTTCTCTCTCCTCACCATCTAGAAGCTGTGAGATTCTCATCCTGCTTTCTGTCTGTTCACCTGATGCTGATATTCATCACATATTGTTCCTTCTGTGTTTAGAAGGAAGCAGCTTCACAGCTTTAAATCCATCCTGCTAACTTTTTACCTTTTAGTTAGTAAATCCTGAACATTTCATCCTTCTTTCTCATAAATATGTGATTTTATATATGAAGAAATATTTTAACTGTTGGTGTTTAAAGAGAAAACTGCTGCTAAACCTGTTTATGTGTTTAGTGCAGGGGTTTGCAGCCTTTCCAATCCAAAGAGCCATTTTTCCCTCAGCCAGCTAAATAAAACTACTTTAGAGACGCAGATGTTACCAGACTTTTCAAAAAGGAAACTTAATATATATTTTTAATGAAGAGCCACCATAGGATGTTTGTTATTTTTGAAGAACCACATTTTTATTTCTGTTTTAAGGTTTTAAAATAAAGAAAAACATAAAACCTTTAGAAAAAAAGAGGATAGACAGACTTTCTGCTAAGGAATGTAGATATTTGTGGAAAATGATGTAAAAGAAAGAAAAAAAGTCCATGGTTTCCAACCTAATGACAAGAAAGATGGATTTAAAAACATATTTTAGCCACATATTTAGAGGCGTTGTGGAAGGTCCAGAGAGACACTTGCAGCTCCAGAGTTGCAGGTTGGAGACGCCTGATGTCGTGTTTGTAAACCAAAACTTACTGCATTTTCTTTTTATAGCTGTAGGCCTTTTTTTAAAAGGAAAGAGACATTTTGCGCAAAACGATGCGATTAATCGCGATTAAAAATTTTAATCGTTGCCCAGCACTAATTATTTTATAAAAACATGTTCATTAAATCTTAATCTAGAATTTTTCACTTACATAAAAATAAATCTGAACCTACTGAGAAGATTAAAAAGACAGTAATGACAGAACACAACAATCCTCAAAGCAGATTTATTAAATAAAAAAAATGAAGAAAATAATCGTCCATCAGTTTAACCTGAAGTATGTTTCTATCAACCTCCGTTACCTGTGGCAGAGGACACAGTTCTGGCTGCTGACACCTGAAAAATGCATGTTAAACTAATTCTATAATTAGAAACGAATTCATACAAATTTTATGGGTCAACCCGTCTGATAACAGGCCTGATCCTCGGCCTGCAGTTAAACCTGGAAGCTCCCTGGAAAAGCAGGTTGAATGCAGGTCCGGCCGGTGGGAGCTCTTCAGTTGATGGTGAGGACGTCGCTCTGGATTTCATGACTCAGCTGCGTCTGCAGGTCGCTCAGCTTCTTCTTCAGAACAGCCAACGCCGACATGACGATCGTCTCGGGCCGAAGAGAGCCGCATGACTCCACGTTGTAATAGAACCTGAAAACCAGGTTGGTGGGGTTTAACCCTGTTCACCAGATTACACTGAAAACACTTTAACAAGGATGTTTTAGTCCGGGACACTGAACAAGTACTGATTTCAGTCGGGTTGGTCCAGACAGTTCGGTGAGTTACTGCTGGAGTTTCTGTCTTGGTTTCGGGTTATTGTTTACATTGCTGGTGTGGGGCTCTGTCCTTTCTAATGGCATGAACGTCTGTCACATCCTCTGTTACCTTCGGTCTCTGGAACTGTCAGTCCTCAGTGAACAAAACAGAATTTATCAGTTCATTGATAAATGTCTCAGACATTCAGGTCCTAGCCCTGACTGAGACCTGGATCCGTCCAGAAAACACAGCTACACCAGCTGCCCTTTCTGTCAATGCAGAATTTACCCAAACACCTCGCTCAGCTGGACGAGGAGGTGGAACAGGCTTTCTTATTTCTACAAAGTGGAACTTTACCTCTCCGTCCTATGGCTACCTGCTCATCACCTGAGTATCACCAGTAAAGGTCTCTACACCATCACTGCATACATTCTGGTCATTTAACGCCTCCGGGTGGCAGTATAGATGAGTTTGTCTCTGAAATGGACACGATTCTCTCTGACATTCCTGATGATGACACACCACTAATTGTCATGGGAGACATGAACATTCACATTGACAAACCACAGGCAACTGACTTTCTGGCTCTCATCTACTCTTTCAATCTCAAACTGGTTCAGACTACTCCAACACACAAAGCTGGTAAAACTCTTGGCTTGGTGCTGATCAGAAACTGCTCCACAGCCGACCTGTCCGTCACCCCGCTGCATCTTTCAGACCACTTCCTGGTTAAATTCTCTGTCTTCCTTCCTCATGTCAATCAAGCGGCTCCAAAAATGGTGTCCTACCGCAGAAACCTGAGATCCCTCAGACCTACACAGCTGTCTGATGAGGTTTACTCTACCCTCCCTTCCCACTCACCCTTCTCCTTACTGTCTGTTAATGAGGCTACAGAAACACTCTGCTCCTCTCTCGCCTCCTCTCTGGACAAACTCTGTCCTCTGGTGTCCAAACCAGCCAGACAAAACCCTCCCAGTCCATGGCTCACAGAGGTTCTAAGGGAGCACAGAGCCGGACTCAGGGCTGCAGAAAGAAAGTGGAGCTTATTGTCTTTCCAGCCAGTCCTTCCTTACCGCCACAGATAAGCGTGCAGCTTGACTCCATCACGCTTGTGTCTACGTCTTCTACCAGGAATCTTGGTGTCATGGTAGACAACCAGCTGACCTTTAAGGACCATGTTGCCTCGGTTACTCGATCTTGCCGATTTGCTCTCTACAACATCAGGGGGATCAGACCCTACCTGACTGAACACACGACCCAGCTTCTGGTCCAGGCTCTGGTCATTTCACACATTGACTACTGCAACTCCTTACTGGCTGGCCTGCCTGCATGCTCAGTTAAACCTCTGCAGATGATCCAGAATGCAGCAGCACGTCTGGTCTTCAACCAGCCCAAAAGAGCTCATGTCACTCCGCTGCTAATCGCTCTCCACTGGATTCCAGTTGCAGCGCATCAGATTCAAAGCTCTGCTTCTGGCTTACAAAACAATAACCCAAACGGCTCCGGTCTACCTCCACTCCTTAATCCAGAGCTACACTCCCTCTCCACAGTTACGCTCTGCCAGTGAAAGACGCCTAGTGCTCCCACCACAAGGTGGCGCCACATCAGTAGCTAGACTCTTCTCCTCTGTTGTTCCCCAGTGGTGGAACCATCTACCAAACTCCGTCCAGCCGCAGAGTCCTTATCCACTTTTAAAAGCAAGCTAAAGACTCAGTTGTTTAAGGAGCATTTCCACACTTAGCTTAACTCTTCTACTCAGAATGAGGTAGAAAGATTTGTCCAGCTCTTTGGTTCAACCAAGTACTGAAGAAGCTGCTGCACTTATGCCCAAGATGATATTTGATGAAATAGTGATCTTGTATTTAAACAAAGGACTTAAGAATACAATTCAAACATTTTAGTTTTAGTCCGGAAACATTTTAGTGAAATTTAGGGAAATCTGCCTGACAATTAAAAGTCTTATAAAAATCTGCTCTAGAAGAAGCCAGCATGATGAATAAATAACCCTAACTCTGTTTTTGTGTTTCTGCAAACCGTAGTCGTTATATTTCTGCCAGGTTTCCTTTAAAATGTGAAACTGCTTTATTTGATGGCTTAGTTCTATAACTGGGCTCCAGTAAGATTGATCATATCAGAAATAAACATCCATCCAGTCCAGGTTTGTTTTTGGCAGGATCTCAGTTTTAGTCTTAGTTTTAGTCATTAGGACGAAAATGCTAATTAGTTTTAAGTTTTTAAGTTTGATAGTTTTAGTACAGTTTTAGTCGACAAAAACTCAAAAAAGGTTTTAGTCTAGTTTTAGTCAAATAAAAAATTTATTTATGTCAATAATACGTATTAAAAAGTGGAATCTAGGTTGACAGGTTATAACATGTAAATTATAAAACAAGTTAACCTGAATGCTTTTACATAATAACCAGATCCTTTACCAGACTGATAACTTTAGCCGAGACTTTCCCATCAACAGGGATGAAAAGCTGCCGTGTTTTACTTACCTGCTGCTGGACAGAAACTTTTATTTCTATATTTCACCTTTTTTCATGAACTGATGCCCGACTTCATACAAACATGTCACACAAGAAAACAGCAGATCTATAAGTTCAACATATAGCAACACATTGTGAGCTTGTTGTTTGGTTATTTTCATCAATAATCACTAAATTAAAAGGAATGTTTTAGACTTAGAAGGTTTCCAACCAACAGCAGATACTTTCTGATCTACTCAGGGTTCTTCTTCGCACAGATAAAGTTCTAACTGTGGAATCAGTTACTCCTAAAAAGCAAAGGGCAACAACATCCTGACTTTGGTAACTGTGGCTTTATTTCTGAGAATTTTCTTAAGTGTAAAACTCCACCCTGAACACACACATGTCCAAAATATGAGCAAAGGATGAAGAAGACATGCTCAACGTGACCTGGTCTGCCAGTGGAATGATGATGGATTATAGTTAAAATATGTTCATATATCGTTTCATCGCTTCCACCAAACCCCTTCATCCACGCTGCCGCCATGATTCATCTATGAAAGAATTAAATGCTCATCTGTGTGCTGCACGTCAGGTGGTGGGCGTGGCCAAGGTGCTGACGGACAGATTGCACAGAATAGGCAGAAATGTCGCGTTTTTAATGTCGGATAATCAGCCCTTGAACATTCAAAATCTCACAAACGTCTCGTGATGTTTTTGTCATCAGAGCCATTTTTAGCTCGTCACCGTCTCATTATCGTCATGAAAAAAGGTTCGTCAACTAAATAAATTCGTCATCGTTGACTAAAGCAACGCTGGTCCAGAGAATAAATATGATTCTTCAGAAACACAGGATGATAATCTCATCAAGAAAAGTCTGAACCGACCTTTCAGGCTTTCCATTGGGGTCATAGGGGGCCTGAACCTCATCCTCCTCAATCTCTGAGTACTCGCTCTTTGGCCTGAAACACAAACATTGCATCATTAATAGATTGTTCGTTATGATGGTTTAATAATAATTTAATAATTCAGGGTGTTAACATGCAGACACATTGAGGCGCGTCAACGTGTAGACATGCTCAGGTGTAGAAGGGCTGGGCTATGCTTGATGTTAGCGATGCGTACGTATCATGGCTGCCACGCATTCCTAGCATTCGTTTGGCACATAGGCCGCTCGTGTTGACGCAAGGTAATATGTCGCGTGGGCGAGTTGCTTTAATGTTGAGGTGTGTTAAGGTTCAGACATACCATTCCTCTGGTCGTGGATAGACGGTGTGTCTGAGAGCGTTGTCTGGGTCATATTCAAAGGACACCCCTGCTGTCGGGTTCCACTTGGCGTGTTCCTTACCGAAACCTTTTTTGGCGTACGCCCGGAGCCGAAGTTCCTGACCTTTACGAAGCTTCACCAGCAAAATGTCTGCGATGTGTCGGTAGATAGCAGAGAAGGAGGTGGGATAGAAATGAGGGAGGAAATGACATCTGATAAGAGTTTTAACAGCCTAAGAAAACACATGAAATTTTACCGTCTTGCTCAACGTAGTCGTTCGGATCATTGTCTCTGCTCCTGGACGTCACCTGGAAAGTCACAATACAACACGGTCAGGTTTCTACTCTGCCTCGACTGCAGGTTTACGAGCCGAGTTGCAGAAGGAAAGACCCACCGGGATAACTCTGGGGTTGTTGGACAACAGATCCCGTGAGGTGACGTGACGAGTCTGATCCTCAGTGCATCGGACATCCAGGGTCAGCTCCACTGAGCACTCCGGACAGAAGTCATCGCAGGTACAGTCCTGCAAGACGAGCAGAAACTATTTCTGTCTCTAAAATAAATTTTCTGCTTATTTATGATCCTATTTCATGTTAAATGTTTACACCCAGACAAACACTGATGTACAAAACAATAAAATTAAAGGGGAATAAGCTTTTTTCTCTCATATGGTCAAGAATGAGAGACAAATTAAAATTAGCTGTTATACTTCAGCTGGTACCTGAACAATAGTAGTTGACAGTTATATACAGTTTTTCCTTTTTAAAAGTTCATTTAGCCCTTAAAACAGTTTCAGCTACAAGCAGGAAAGCCAGCATAATGCTAAGATTTTCCCCAACATACACTACCAGTCACAAGCTTTAGTAACCCCCCAATTCAAGCCGTTCAACTCCAATAAAAAACTTTAAATGGTAGAAAGATGAGAAATGAGCCGACAGAGGTAAAAAAAAAAAAAAAAAGAAGAAAACTATAGAAAAAGATATTTTCCAGAGCAGAAGAAATGTGTAAACAACTTCAAGCTTGCAGAAATGGAAAGTTGGTGCTACCCATTCCCACGGGTGTCCCAACTTTTCTGGACCCTTCTGTCTGTAGAAAAGCAGAACTGGAACCAGAATTGATGCCTCACGCTGAGGAGCATTACCAGAATAGCAGGAAGTAGAGTGTTGCTATAAAAATACTAAGAATAAGGCAATTAGCAATGGAATAGAGACAGATCATCAAAACACTGATTATCTGTCTTTCCCACAAAGTAAAAACAAATATAATCTCCTCCATCTAAAGCATGAGTCTCAAAGTCAAACTGCTTAAGGGCCACTAATGATATTGTCACCTCAGGAGGGCCATGTTAATATTCAAGTACAAGATTAAAAATTGCATGTCCAAGCGTTTGTTTTATTTGAGCAATACTTCCCACATATTTGACGCAATGCAAACAGCAGTCTGTGCATCATTATGTGTAGTTGTACTGAAATTTTAGTGCTGATTTTTCTTTCTTATCAGAATAAATAAAAATGGATAAGTTGGTGAAAATTTTACAATGAAAAAAAAAAATCCCTGAGCTCATGTGTAGCATTGTACTTCTGCTCAGACACCTGACAGCTACATTTGGCCTGATAGAGGTCACAGCTTCAAGATGGCGGTCACTCACTGGACCTGGACTTGCATTTATTGACGTTCCTAGTGGAGAAAAGCATCTCAGAGAAATCTGTGCTTCCAAAGAGGCACATAACAAGACCAAACACTTTTTTTGAAAGGATGGAGGCAATGCCCTCAGAAATTGTGCGGTAACGTCTACTTTTCCCTGTGCCTCTCTGAACTTAGCAGGTCTTAGGCCTGCTACAAACATAAGGGTTTTTTTTAATCTTATGAGATTATTTATCTGGTCGAGACCTCACACGTGAAAATAAAAAAATCAGGCATTAAACAGTTTTGATCGTACTGTGGTGGCTCCGATAATCTCATCACAGAACAACACACACATAACGATGCTTTCCCACAAGTGATCTACCATCTAGTCCTCCAAGCCGGACAAACGTCGAAACGTAGAAGAAGAAATGTAGCAACAACCGGCAAAAAAAAGAAGAAGAACCATACAACAACAACAACTGGAACATAGCATGGAAGAGGATATACAGGATGAGGGAATGATGGTGGTCTTGGGACTATTGTTACCAAAAAAAGAACTGAAAAAAATACCAGACTGGAGATGGCGTGAACACGGACTTTATTTACTTCCTTGTTCCCCAGCCAGCTCGCTCTCTGATTGTTGATCTCTGTCTGCCCGGAGTTCCTTAAGGCTCTGGATGCTGTAGGGCTGTCTTGGCTGACACGCCTCTGCAGCATCACGTGGACATCGGGGACAGTTCCCCTGGACTGGCAGACTGGGGTGGTGGTCGCCCTCTTCAAAAAGAGGGACCGGAGGGTGTGCTCCAACTACAGGGGGATCACACTCCTCAGCCTCCCCGGTAAGGTCTATTCAGGGGTGCTGGAGAGGAGGGCCCGTTGGATAGCCAAACCTCGGATTGAGGAGGAGCAGTGTAGTTTTCGTCCCGGTCGTGGAACAGTGGACCAGTTCTACACCCTCTTCAGGGTCTTTGAGGGGGCATGGGAGTTTGCCCAACCAATCTACATGTGTTTTGTGGACTTGGAGAAGGCATTCGACCATGTCCCCCGGGGACTCCTGTGAGGGGTACTCCGGGAGTACGACACTGTATGACCAGTGTCAGAGCTTGGTCCACATCGCTGGCAGTAAATCAGAATCGTTTCCAGTGCGGGCTGGACTCCACCAAGGCTGCCCTTTGTCACCGATTCTGTTCATAACTTTTATTGACAGAATTTCTAGGCGCAACCGAGGTGTTGAGGGGATCTGGTTCGGTGGCCTCAGGATTGGGTCTCTGCTCTTTGCGGATGATGTGGTTCTGTTGGCTTCATCGGGCCGTGATCTTCAGCTCTCACTGGAGCGATTCGCAGTAGAGTGTAAAGCGGCTGGGATGAGAATCAGCACCAAATCTGATACCATGGTCCTCAGCCGGAAAAGGGTGGACTGTTTTCTCCGGGTCTGCTATAGGGTCCTCCCCCAAGTGGAGGAGTTCACGTATCTCAGGGTCTTGTTAACGAGTGAGGGAAGGATGGAGGGAGATGGACAGGCGGATCGGTGCAGCGTCTGCAGTGATGCGGACTCTGCAGCGGTCTGTCGTGGTGAAGAAGGAGCTGAGCCAAAAGGCAAATGTCTTGATTTACCGGTCGATCTGCGTTCCTACCCTCACCTATGGTCACGAGCTGTGGGTAGTGACCAAAAGAACAAGACTGCGAGTACAAGCGGCCGAAGTGAGTTTTCTCCGCAGGGTGGCCGGGCTCTCCCTTAGAGATAGGGTGAGAAGCTCGGTGATCCAGGAGGGGCTCAGAGTAGAGCCACTGCTCCTCCACATCGAGAGGAGCCAGATGAGGTGGATTTGGGCATCTGGTTAGGATGCCTCCTGGATGCCTCCCTGGTGAGGTGTTCCGGGCATGTCCCACCAGAAAGAGGCCCCAGGGAAGACCCAGGACACTCTGGACGGACTACATCTCTCGGCTGGCCTGGGAACGCCTCGGGATCCCTCCGGATGAGCTGGTGAATGTGGCCGGGGAGAGGGAAGTCTGGGTTTCCCTGCTTAGGCAGCTGCCCCCGTGACCCGACTCCGGATTAGAGGCAGAAAATGGATGGATGGATGAAAGATAATCGGGATTTGCCGTCCTTGGTCGGGAAGAGGCAAAATCAGGACAGAAACAGCCCGATAATCTTTATGTGTACCAGGCTTCAGGGGTTTTTGACTGAGCTGGTTCTAGTGCTGGTTTGGAACCAGAGCCTCCCTAAGCACCGGTTCTTTGATTTTCCACTGCTGAAAACTGAAAACTAGTTTTAAACTGACACTAACTCTTTACTGGGCTAGATCTAAGAACTACTTCTTGTTGCTTGTGTCAGCGGTTGGGGGTGGGGTTACCTGGCTGACATAAGAGAATTGAAACATGGACCAACATCTTCAAACCAGAGAAGCAATGGATTACAAGAACAAATCAAACTGGCCCGAGGAGGAGACTAAGTGTTTTCTTGAATCATGGTCGTCTGCTGAAATCCAAAATAAATTGGACAAGGCCAACCGCACAAAGACGTACGTACGTAGCTGGCTATGAACATAGCGCTGACCAGCGACTACATAAACTGAAAAGCTGAAAAAAGATTTCAGGGACCAGAAAAGGGAGCTAGGATGCAGCGGTAAAGGTCGACCCTAAAAACAATCCCTTCTTCGACATACTGCCGGCTAACCAGACAACCGGGGCCTCAAACTCCACTACAGCTGAGTCCATGGAGATCAGTTTTTTTTTTCCATTGTCATTTCCAGTAAAGTAACCTACTCTTGCGTGACTTACCAAAGTTTGGCGAGATCTTAGGAAGCGGGCACTCAAATTAGCAGCTAATGCTAAGACCGCGGGCACTCACATTAGCAGCTAACGCTAAGACCACGGGCACTCACATTAGCAGCTAACGCTAAGACCATGGGCACTAAGATTAGGAGCTTACGCCAAGACCACGGGCACTCATATTAGCAGATAACGTTTAAACCAGGGATTCCCAACCCTGGTCCTCAATCCCCTGATTCACATTAAATGGATCTCTGACAAGTTCTGTATAAGTCTGCTGATGAGCCATGGATTTGAATCAGGTGTGTCATAGCAGGGAGGCATCTAAGACCTGCAGGATAGAGTGCCTTGAGGACCAGGGTGGGGAATCACTGGTTTAAACCACAAGCACTGATATTAGCAGCTAATGCTAAGACCACGGGCACTCACATTAGGAGCTAACGCTTAGACCACAAGCACTCATATTAGTAGCTAGCGCGAACGGTTCCCACCGCGTTCCACAACACGAAGTGATGTCACTGCACCTGTAGAAAAGCAATGCATTATATGGTAAAAAAGTAAAAAGGGTTTAAGTCCCTTTAAAGATAGGAGTTACAGTCCCTTTGAAAGTGGGGTTCCAGTCCCCACCGCAGGAGGTTAAAGTCCTTTTGTGAGCATTGTGACATTTTTGCAATGTGTGTGAGTGTGTTGACAGCTGAAATGATTTTGTGAGCATTGTGACATTTTTGCATTGTGGGGGAATTATATTGTGGGGAGGTTTTTAAACACAGAGCTTTGAGTGTTTTAAGAAGAAAAACAAAACTCTCCGCTGTCCTGATTTAGTTCCGGACAATAGAGGATTGAGACAGCAGACCTTTTACTGGATAGATTTTTCTGCTCTGTGGGGGAAACTGTATTGATTGTTGACTTCTGTTGTGTGGAGAACTAAAACCGGGTTTTGCGAACATCACACCGGACGCTGAGTGAACATTTTGACTGAAGCATCGCACTGGTGGAAACCTAGCGGTGTTAACATAAGCCAGTGGTCTGGTGAAGTAGGTTGATCTGTGATCTCGCAGGTGGTGTGAAGGTAGCAAAACTCAGGGACACGATCCATTCACATACATCAGAGTCCATATTTTAAAACATGTCTCTTTCAGCAGAGCAAGTCCCTCCTGCGGAGGGCAAGAAGGATAACTTTTTAACTTGTGTAAAAAATCAAGCCCAGTCAGGCATTGCAGGCAAAGAAAAAGAGTTTGATTCTTTTTGGTCAGATTGTGTGACTAGAATGCAGATAAGCCAGGTGAATGTGGAAAACCCTGATCCTCAAAAGGTACTTACATGGTTAAAATGTGCAGAATCGCAGGCAGTAGGAGCTAAGGAGGTTGTTAAGAAAGAAATGGAAAACGCGAGTAGGATTACTAAGAGTAAGAAGAAGAAAAAATTTGAAGAAGCCGAGAATTGGAGAGCTTTTATTCATCATATATATATTACTGTAACAGCATTGTATGCACTCCAGCGACACCAGCGTAGCAGACACGGGGATTTGAGCTTTTCTCCCTCCCGCCCTGGTCCACCTCCTTATCAGACCTCTCCAAGCCCTGCTCTTCAGGCACCCATCATTAATGTAAAAGGAGGATTTTTGGATTGTGAGGAGGCTCGGGAAAAGTCTTTGACTTTTCATACCAGCTTGTATCCATCACTTAGTTCTGCGGGACTTCTCCATCCTACACCAATGGAGCAGGATGAGAGGGACAGTTCTAACAGAAGGGATGGTACTAGTCAGCTTAAAGACCGACCTCAGGAGACTGAGGACACGTCTTGCTCCCAGACTGAACATCTAGCTCCCAAACTGAACCACTTTCTGGTTCAAATGGAACATTTTCTATGACAGTGGCAGGAGTTTTGAGTGCCACTCCAGAACATGCCAGCACAAACCCCTTTCTGCAGCGGATAGAGGACATTTCTAGATTGAAAGATCAACAGGTCACTCATGACTCCACTTCTTCGTGGCATCCTTCTCGGGACCCCGCTCTCTCTGCCAGCATGGCCACTTCTGACTTGATCACTTTTAAAGGTACAGAAAACAGTTCTTCAGTGGAAACGCACCATACTTTCAGAACATGCCACAACCACCTGGAGGAAATTTTCCTCTGATGCAACACCAACCTATAGGCTCTGTTTACAAGCCTTAGTCTTTGACTGATATGCACTCTCTTACTTCTAAGTTGCCTGCTCTCACTTCTGGGGGACTGATGTGGTGAAACAAAATGAATTCTCTCACTGCAGGGACTCAATTGGCTCTGGGAGATGTGCGAGGGATGTTTGCCTCTTGTACTTCCACTTTGACTTTTAGAGAACTTGATTCCTTGGCAGGAACTTCTACTAAAACCTAATGAAACGCCTTTGGGACACCATGCTGCATCATGGTCAGCTGCACTTGACAGAACATTTCTCCCTCCTGCGGGGGATGTAGCTAAAATGACTTTCCAGAGAGATGACAAAGAGACACCAGAGGACTATGTACTGAGATGCATTACTACATACATTGACAGGGTACAGCCGTAGTGAGGTCCACTGTTCATGGTTTAAGCAGGCGTTCGAGTCTGGCCTCCCTATTGAGGTTAAGGACAAATTAGGGGACCAGCCTGACCTTTTCCCTTCAGAAGCTTTTGAGCGCTATTGCATGTTTGCTAAGCATCATCTTAATCAGTATGACAAAAAGCAGAAGGACCAGCAACATCAGAAAGAAGACATAGAAGTCACTGTGCTTAAACTACAGCTTACTAAACTTAGAGAGGAAGTCAATAAGGACAAAAAGGCCAAAGAAGCTAAAAAACAGATGGTAGCCACGCCCCCACTTCAGGCCCCAGTGACTGTAGCTTCCCAGGCCCAACCCCCAGCTACTCATCAGCCCTATTATCCAACCTACTCTGGCCCTCCCAGAGGGCGGGGTAGCTTTCAGGGACAGTCCAATGGGGGCTATACTGCGTGGGGTGGGCGGAGAAGGGGTGGATCTGGGCTGCAGGGTTGTTACAGCTGTGGACAGACTGAACACTGGCAGAGGGAGTGTCCCTTCCTTCAGCCACCCCCACATCAGGCACCCTATGCCTCTGCAGCTCCGCCCCCACCACCTCCTCCTGGAACTGGAGGGTGGATACCTCAGCAATAGCGGTGCCCAGGAGGAGCCTATCCAGTCATGGGGGAGGAGGCAGAGCCCATGATGACCGTCAGAGTGGGTGGAAAGTTTGTGACTTGCTTGGTAGATTCAGGGGCAAAATGGTCCACTTTAACCTCTGTCTCACCTGAACTTCGGTCCACTGATACTTTGGCACTCACTGGCTTCTCTGGGACTGTTCAACATCTGCCACTAACTGCTCCTCTTCCCACCGAGGCAGCTGAATATCATTTTGAACATCGCTATGTTTCCTCTCCACACTGTCCTGTCCCACTGATGGGCAGAGACATCCTCACTAAGCTGAGGGCAGAAATTCTTTGTTCTGCAGATGGAGTGACTGTCAGATTCCCTAATGGAAATATAGTGGACTGCAACTCTGGTCTCATTCATTCTGCCTCACATGGACAATGGCTTCTTTCCACCCCTCCTGCTTCTGCACCCAGCATGCAAACTGAACATGCACGTATATTCTGGCTTCTTTTGGATGACCTCACACCTTCACCACAGTCACTGCTCACCCTGTATGCTCAATGCTCCCCCTGGATCCATCACCACGCTCCCTATGACCCCTTCTCGATCCTCCTCACTGTACTATGTTATATGATCGCTGGGACATCAGCACTGATTATTATCACAGGTGGACAGATGAGGCTGTGGGGACCTGGGACCTGTCTGGCTCTGGCATTGTTTTGGGCCCCCAAGGTGTGGCTGCTTTGATTGACTTAACCCCAGAACAGTTATCCTTTTATGAAATGTCTCCTTCTGCAGCACCTCATGTCACTCTGGCAGTCAGTCCTGCTCATTCTGCTAAAGATTTAGGCCCTATGTGTAAGCAGGCCTCGGATGCTTCTGACTGGGTAAACACTCAGCTGCCCCAGGGTTTGTTTTCTCCTTCCACCTCACTGTACAAAATCTGTTCCCTTACTCAGGACAAAGCCACACCTGAGACCAGGGCACACAGGGGAAGTTGAGGGCTGGATATGCAGTGGTCCAAGATGTAAATACACAGGGAAAAGATGGACAGTTTGAAACTGTCCTAGCTGAAATCATAACAGATGAACACAAGTCAGCACAAAAAGCTGAACTAAAAACTAAAAAAAAACTATAACTTCAAAACAGCTTACTTATCTACTCACTCCAAGCCGAGCAGAATTTCCCAGTAACCCAGAAAAAATTATTAAAGAACAGCCTTTATGTAAAAACTGTGGGAACAGGTAGAAGGGAGTCAGCACAGAGACACAGTTAACAGGACAGGGAGAAGTGTTTCTTTTCCCCTCAGCTCTGGCGCACCCCAGAAGGAGGACCTGGAGGAATCAAATTCCCGGAAGGAGGAGGGACGACACCTTTGCAAAATACACATTCACATGAATGCGCACAACATGCACGCACATAGCCACAATGCATTGTATCAGTATAAAAGGAGGATAACTTAGGTAGGCGGGTCTTTTGGCTGAACCGAAGGTCCCAACACTTCGTGTATTAGTGGACCACAAGCTAAGCTAACGGAACTCCTCTTAAGAGATATGTATTGCTTTCTTTTTGCTGGCTAAACAAAGAATTGTCAATTCTACTCAATCTCTGGTGGTTTCTGCCTTTCTTTAAAAGTGGATTTTTGAACAAACTCCTTCTGATGTAATTTTAACAGGTTGTGGAAGGACCATGTTGCCTCGGTTGCTCGATCTTGCCGATTTGCTCTCTACAACATCAGGAGGATCAGACCCTACCTGACTGAACACACGGCCCAGCTCCTGGTCCAGGCTCTGGTCATTTCACGCATTGACTACTGCAACTCCTTACTGGCTGGCCTGCCTGCATGCTCAGTTAAACCTCTGCAGATGATCCAGAATGCAGCAGCACGTCTGGTCTTCAACCAGCCCAAAAGAGCTCATGTCACTCCGCTGCTAATCGCTCTCCACTGGCTTCCAGTTGCAGCGCATCAGATTCAAGGCTCTGCTTCTGGCTTACAAAACAATAACCCAAACGGCTCCGGTCTACCTCCACTCCTTAATCCAGAGCTACACTCCCTCTCCACAGTTACGCTCTGCCAGTGAAAGACGCCTAGTGCTCCCACCACAAGGTGGCGCCACATCAGTAGCTAGACTCTTCTCCTCTGTTGTTCCCCGGTGGTGGAACCATCTACCAAACTCCGTCCAGCCGCAGAGTCCTTATCCACTTTTAAAAGCAAGCTAAAGACTCAGTTGTTTAAGGAGCATTTCGACATTTAGCTTAACTCTTCTACTCAGAATGAGGTAGAAAGATTTGTCCAGATCTTTAGCTCAACCAGGTACTGAAGAAGCTGCTGCACTTATGCCCAAGATGATATTTGATGAAATAGTGATCTTGTATTTAAACAAAATAACTTACAAAAACTGAAAAAAAATTAGCTAAAACACCACAGATCAAACTCCTGCAGCAGGTTATCAACAGCAGACACGTAGTCCTCCCCACAGAATGCCGTTTCCTCCTCCACAAGAGATCTGCATGTTATAAACGGCTGAGTTTTTTTTTTCCAAAGCTTTAGTTTTGAGGTGAACACTTTCATATTGTCACAGGCTGCTGTGATGAGCCGACCAGGCCTCTGCAGCTTCAGGTTATGGATAAAAATCTCATCAGAACATTCTCCCAGCTCAGCCAGCGCACCTCTGTGGAATAAAGTACATCACCATATGCTGCCTAAGTTTCTTCTAGAAAGGTTGGAACTGGCGGTGCTGTAAGCTCCCGGATCTTACGCCATTTATATATTTACAGACCACAGACATGACATGGTACAGTCCAATACAACCGCTGGGTCTGCGTTTTCCTCCTCCAGCTTCCTTTGTACCAGCGCTACCAGCCCCTGGTTTTTACTGGTCATTCATGGGGCTCCATCGGTGGGGATGGTGACCAGTCTGTTCCATGGACCTGATTATCCTCCAGCATGTCACACAGCTGCAGAAATGCCACATTATAAGTGGAGACAGTTTGGAGATGTTTGGAGATAGAGATCATTGAACCGCTTCTCTTCTCCAGACACACGATACCAGCAACTTGCAGCATTTTTCAGAAACGGTCCTTCAGGTAACGGCTTTCCTGCTTCGGAGATCAACTCACCAACCAGGTGACTCGCTTTAACGGCAGCATCAGGTCCTTCTGGGCTGATGGAGAAGACTCTGCTGAGAAGTTGATCCTCTGTGTGTCGCTCTTTCATTCCTCTCGTCTCCAGCGTAGCTCTGCTCCCCTTGTTTAGTCCAGTAATGGCATTTGAGATTATATTCTTTTAAAACCGCCACTTTTCCCTTGCATATCAGACATGCTGGACTTCCACCGAACTCCACAAAATAATACTGTGATGTCCATCGTTCTTGAAACATTCTGTGTTCACCTTCCTTTCTTTGGGAAAACAAGTGTTGGGCGGGCTGGATTGAGTGGGAAGGCGGGCCGGATGTGGCCCGGGGTCAGGTGTTTGAGACCCCTGATCTAAAGGCTCTCAGAAACCGGGCAAAGCACATCAGAAACCTTCTACAGGGGTACAATGTTGAAAAAGAAGCACTGATCTATAGCAGTCAGGATAATAGTTAGGACCGTGGTGAAAACTATAGACACTGTTTAAACCAGGGGTGTCCAGCTCCGGTCCTCGAGGGCCACAATCCTCCAGGTTTTCAATGTGTCCCTGACTCAAATTAATGAGTCATTGTGCAAAACTTAATAGGCTGCTGGATTTATTTAATTCGAGTCAGGTGTGCTGAAACAGGAAACACTGAAAACCTGCAGGACAGCAGCCCTCGAGGACCGACTTTGGCCACCCCTGATTTAAACCCTCCTAGAATCAGACATTTCTACCGTATGAGGTCACATTTCATCCATGAAGTCTACTTACCCGTGAATACTGCATTTTATCCACGATGTCATCGCTGGTGAGAGGTATGAGGCCTGACAATAAAGCATAGACTGACATTATAACATCAGTCTTCAGACCAACACAAGAGCACAATTCTGCAGCAAACATACCGACTCTGTGTGCGATGAACTCATCATGTAGCACAGATGAATTGGCATCAATCTGGATCCAGTCAATGGCTGGAAATAGGACACTTGGGGTTAGGTGCAAACTGTACATGCAGACATTTATAGAGCTGTTCATGCTTAGCTAGCATGCTAAGCATCTCTGCTGCAGTGCTGACGACTGTATCTGGTGCAAATATTCAACAAATTTAAATGATTTATTATCAGGCCTGAGACACTAAAGCTAGCTTAACGGTTAAGCAGCAGCTTCATGAAACCAACACTTTACCTATTGTAGGAACTTCTGACATGAAGACACGACGGAGAGAGTTTGCAACCCTGAAACGGAGAGAAAAACAATGAGATGGAAAACAAAAACCACTGAACTTCAAACCAAAGTTTAGACCTTTCTGTGGTGTTTTAGCTTTGCTCTGCAGGCTGGTTTGTGTGCAGAGCTTAAAATGTCTCAACAGTTTTAGGCCAGTGGCCTCCAGCTCTATTCTATTATATTCTATTCTATTCTGTTCTATTCTATTCTACAGTCATTTAGCAGACGCTTTTATACAAAGCGACTTACATCTGAGAGGAAGAACAACACAAGCATGAATTCAAACAAGATGGACGTCATCATTAAGTGGTAGTCAGACTGCTGGAGTCCAGGTGGACCAGGTGCTGTCATGTTGTTAGTGCATACAGTTTTTTTCAGTTTTTTGTAAGTTATTTTGTTTAAATACAAGATCACGATTTCATCAAACAACATCATCTTGGGCATAAGTGCAGCAGCTTCTTCAGTACCTGGTTGAGCCAAAGAGCTGGACAAATCTTTCTACCTCATTCTGAGTAGAAGAGTTAAGCTAAGTGTGGAAATGCTCCTTAAACAACTGAGTCTTTAGCTTGCTTTTAAAAGTGGATAAGGACTCTGCGGATTGGACGGAGTTTGGTAGATGGTTCCACCACCGGGGAACAACAGAGGAGAAGAGTCTAGCTACTGATGTGGCGCCACCTTGTGGTGGGAGCACTAGGCGTCTTTCACTGGCAGAGCGTAACTGTGGAGAGGGAGTGTAGCTCTGGATTAAGGAGTGGAGGTAGACCGGAGCCGTTTGGGTTATTGTTTTGTAAGCCAGAAGCAGAGCCTTGAATCTGATGCGCTGCAACTGGAAGCCAGTGGAGAGCGATTAGCAGCGGAGTGACATGAGCTCTTTTGGGCTGGTTGAAGACCAGACGTGCTGCTGCGTTCTGGATCATCTGCAGAGGTTTAACTGAGCATGCAGGCAGGCCAGCCAGTAAGGAGTTGCAGTAGTCAATGTGTGAAATGACCAGAGCCTGGACCAGAAGCTGGGTCGTGTGTTCAGTCAGGTAGGGTCTGATCCTCCTGATGTTGTAGAGAGCAAATCGGCAAGATCGAGTAACCGAGGCAACATGGTCCTTAAAGGTCAGCTGGTTGTCTACCATGACACCAAGATTCCTGGTAGAAGACGTAGACACAAGCGTGATGGAGTCAAGCTGCACGCTTATCTGTGGCGGTAAGGAAGGACTGGCTGGAAAGACAATAAGCTCCACTTTCTTTCTGCAGCCCTGAGTCCGGCTCTGTGCTCCCTCAGAACCTCTGTGAGCCATGGACTGGGAGGGTTTTGTCTGGCTGGTTTGGACACCAGAGGACAGAGTTTGTCCAGAGAGGAGGCGAGAGAGGAGCAGAGTGTTTCTGTAGCCTCATTAACAGACAGTAAGGAGAAGGGTGAGTGGGAAGGGAGGGTAGAGTAAACCTCATCAGACAGCTGTGTAGGTCTGAGGGATCTCAGGTTTCTGCGGTAGGACACCATTTTTGGAGCCACTTGAGTGACATGAGGAAGGAAGACAGAGAATTTAACCAGGAAGTGGTCTGAAAGATGCAGCGGGGTGACGGACAGGTCGGCTGTGGAGCAGTTTCTGATCAGCACCAAGCCAAGAGTTTTACCAGCTTTGTGTGTTGGAGTAGTCTGAACCAGTTTGAGATTGAAAGAGTAGATGAGAGCCAGAAAGTCAGTTGCCTGTGGTTTGTCAATGTGAATGTTCATGTCTCCCATGACAATTAGTGGTGTGCCATCATCAGGAATGTCAGAGAGAATCGTGTCCATTTCAGAGACAAACCCATCTATACTGCCACCCGGAGGCGGTAAATGACCAGAATGTATGCAGTGATGGTGTAGAGACCTTTACTGGTGATACTCAGGTGATGAGCAGGTAGCCATAGGACGGAGAGGTAAAGTTCCACTTTGTAGAAATAAGAAAGCCTGTTCCACCTCCTCGTCCAGCTGAGCGAGGTGTTTGGGTAAATTCTGCATTGACAGAAAGGGCAGCTGGTGTAGCTGTGTTTTCTGGACGGATCCAGGTCTCAGTCAGGGCTAGGACCTGAATGTCTGAGACATTTATCAATGAACTGATAAATTCTGTTTTGTTCACTGAGGACTGACAGTTCCAGAGACCGAAGGTAACAGAGGATGTGACAGACGTTCATGCCATTAGAAAGGACAGAGCCCCACACCAGCAATGTAAACAATAACCCGAAACCAAGACAGAAACTCCAGCAGTAACTCACCGAACTGTCTGGACCAACCCGACTGAAATCAGTACTTGTTCAGTGTCCCGGACTAAAACATCCTTGTTAAAGTGTTTTCAGTGTAATCTGGTGAACAGGGTTAAACCCCACCAACCTGGTTTTCAGGTTCTATTACAACGTGGAGTCGTGCGGCATTCATTATTCTACAGCACATTTTTCGTGACTAACTTAGTGAGTCTGGTTATTGTTCAGGTCCAGGTGGAGCAAAGCATCATGGCGGCTCTCTGGCCAAACACAGCGCATTTTATATGACGACAACAAAGTAAATACTTACGCCAAATCCGTGTTTTCAATGACAAACTTGACATTTTCGTCCGTCAGTTCTGTAATTTTCACCGTCGGCTGGTTAGCATACGGCATTATCGGAGTTTAAACAACGCAAACCTGAATAGAAAGTCCAGAAACCGACACCGTTGCTCTGGACGGAAGGCCTGGTCGGAAATATTTACCAGCTGCTGATTGGCCAAGAGATGTAGAGGATGTCTCTGATTGGTTCGAGTAAGCAACAGGAGGCGGGCCTTCCATTCACTTCCGGGTGAATTTTTTTTCCCAGAGAAAACGTCTTTTAAATAAGCTTTTTTTTTTTTTTTTTTTAAATAAAACGCCTTACAAGTTAAAAAAAATAAAAAAATAAAACGTTTCTTATTAAAACGAGATAAAGCCTCATTCATACTCCATCTTTAAAATATGACAATTTCCTTGTTTTTATAAACTTAGAGTAATGAAGTCAAATATGTGCTATGATTGCTGCTGATTTCTCATCAACAATATATTAACCATAAAATGAATAATCCCCAAACAATTAATTAAATTATTATAAGCTGCAGCTCTAATTTTAAACCCATAATAGGACCAACTTTAAGTCATTATACTTACATCTGTTTTTATTTGTAGAATATTAGAAGAATACAAGAAAAAACATTTTACTTCTGTATTTCATGCTAAGAAGATGATTTAAAAAAAAATAAAAAGGACAAAATATGTTAAATATAGTTACCACTTTATTGAATAAACGATTCAACAGCTAAATTACAATGATTGGGTACTTCTGTACAAATAGGGATCTGAGTACACGGTGCTGCAGGTGTAGAGAAATAATCCAACACTTTCAGTCAAATCATCCATCAAACAGAAAAAGATGGAAAAGAAAAATGATCTTCAGCTCATGACACAAGCCAAACAGTTGGGGTCGAAGAAGTTTGACATCATCGCTTCTGGTTCACGCCTGTGAGATTCTTCAGCTGTAAAAGAAAAAATCAGTGTAAACCCCGGCCAGACTGATTTATTTGATATATCTACCGTCTCCTCACAGCTAATAAACTCACATCGGTTATTACAATAATCAACAAGTGGTGCGTTTGTGATGATCACAAAGCTACAGGTCTGTTGGGTGTGCTGGGGCATGGACGAGGTTTCAGCAGATCTGGAGGCTGAGAGCTTTAACCAGCTTTAGAAAGTCAGCGAAAAGCTGCTGAGTTTCTAAAGAGACCTTCAGGTTTCACAAACTGGATATCGGACTTGAAAAACTGCCTCCATGTTTTCAGCAGGAGGGTCGAAGCAGCTGAATCCACCAAATGAAACGAACCCGTTAGCTCAGACTTGTGCGTGGATGCTGGACGGCGCACGTTAGCCCGTCGTGCTATTCAGAGCCCTGATGATGGGATTCATGAAAACCAGAACCGTCTCTCCAGCATCAGAGAAACCACCTCTGTGCTGATCCCGAACCAGGTGCTGGTTTACCGTTTCTGAGAGCTGAAAGGACAAAAACTAAAATCACTGTGTTTGGGTTTAGGAAGGAGACAACGCTGCCCCCATCAGAGCAAACTGGAAATTACAATATCCTCTAGACATGGCATCAGGCATTTTTCCCAAGTCACTAAAGATAGCTGCTATTAAGCCTCCTAAAGAAAAGGACTCTAGACGCCTCTATAATGAACAACTATAGACCGTCTCTAACCTCTTTTATTTCCAAGATTATTGAGAAAGTTGTATTTCACCTGCTTCATGACTTTTTAAATGAAAGTGTAAATCTTGATAAATTTCAGTCCGGCTTCCGATCTCATCACAGCCCTGAAACAGCTCTGGTCACAGTGTTAAATGACATTAGGTTGAATACCGATTCTGGTCTAGTATCAGTCCTGGTTCTGTTGGATCTCAGTGCTACGTTTGATACCATAGACCACAGAATCCTGTTGCACAGGCTGGAAAACTGGGTTGGACTTTCTGGAGCGGTCCTTAACTGGTTCAGGTCCAGTTTAGAAGGCCAGAGTTATTTAGTTCCGATCAGCAGCTATAAATCCGAGTGAGTGGCCATGACATGTGGAGTCCCCCAGGGGTCAGTCCTTGGACCTCTTCTGTTCAACTTGTATATGCTCCCTTTGGGTCAAATATTACAGAACTATAGCATTAATTATCAAAGTTATGCTGATGATACACAACTTTATGTGTCTCTGTCACCGGGTGACTGCAGTCCAATAGACCTAATGTGTCAGTGTCTGGAGCAAATAAACACCTGGATGAGGGAGAATTTTCTACAATTAAATGAAGATAATAAAACTGAGATTATTCTGTTTGGTAGCAAAGAGAAGAGGGTCAGCATTGGTAAACACCTGGAGACTCAGGCTCTTAAAATCACCAACCAAGTTCGTAACCTGGGAGTGTTGATAGACTCAGATCTGACTTTCAGCAGCCACATCAAAGCTTCACTAAGAAGCTTTTTACCAGCTCAGAAACATCAACAGGATTAAAAGTTTAGTCTCCCAGAAAGACCAAGAGAAACTCATCCATGCATTCATCTCCAGTAGACTGGATTACTGTAATGGTCTTTTAACAGGACTTCCTAAAAAGAGCATTAAACATCTGCAGCTCATCCAGAACGCTGCTGCTAGAGTTTTAACCAGGACTAAGAGATCTGAACACATCACACCAGTTTTAACATCTTTACACTGGTTTCCAGTTTAAACTGGTTTCCAGTCAGTCACAGAATAGATTTTAAAACCCTTCTGCTTGTTTACAAATCCCAGAATGGTTTAGGCCCAGAATACATCTGTGATATGTTCAGAGAATATAAACCTAGCAGAGCTCTTAGATCCAAAGACTCTGGTCAACTAGTCTAGACCAGGGTCCAGACCAGAGTCCAGACTAAACATGGAGAAGCAGCATTTAGCTGTTATGCTGCAAACAAGTGGAACAAACTGCCAGTGGAGTTTAAGCTTTCCCCAAATGTAGACATTTTTAAATCCAGGTTAAAAACATTTCTTTTCTCATGCGCCTATGCATGAAATCTGCATGTTAACTTTTAACTCATCTTGCTTTTAGTCATATTAATGTAAATTATTATTTTATTGTGATTATGTGTTGATGCCTTTTACTATTTCTAAATATCTGTAATGTCTTTGTTTTATGTAAAGCACTTTGAATTGTCCTGTACATGACATGTGCTGTACTAATAAATTGCCTTGCCTAGACCAGGGGTTCCCAACCTTCATGCAAATACTAAAAAGCCACGGACCCCCTGCCCCACAGTGATGAAACCATGCTGGTTTCATGCTTTCAAAAGCGAGATTGTCACCATAAATCATGCATTCTGGCCGACGACGAAGCCAAAGTTAAATGAACAACACAGAGCCCCCCATAATTTTTCTTTAAATTGGGACAATGGCTCTGAACGTTCAAAGTCTCAGGGACCCCCTGTCCTCTTTGGGGCCCAGGCCCCAGGTTGGGAACCACTTGGACCTTTTTCAGCTACGACCCCCAGAATAACACTGGTGTTCGTGACCCCCTTGTCAGACCAGTTCGGGTCTGCAGTCTGCTTGACGGTGAGCTAGAGGTCGTTAGAGAAGCTTCGGTTAAACTAAGATCCTTCCTGCTCCGTCTTCGCTTTCATTGGTTGTTCCGTCTTTGTTTTAATTCTCAAACTTCCATCTAAAAGGCCGACAGGTTTTTCGTATTCTTTCACCCCGCTCTGGTCACAACCCGACATTACGTAGAAGCAACAACTTCTTCTGCTTTTCATGGCGGTGGGCAGCGATTTGGTGAATTATGGCCACCAGCTGGTGAGGAGCGTGGACCAGAACGCCAGATGGGACGGTGGGTAACGTGCGATAACTCTGAGGGTTCATTCTGCAGCATCTTCTAAATGTAAAGCTGGAAAACTGTCCGACTTTTCAGAAAGAAGGAAGACAAAGTGGGTTTTTATTGCTCTTATCCATTTTAATGTGTGAAAAGACTTTTTTTTATTTTTTTTTTTAATATGCATGAACTGCTTTTTTTTTTAAATCATGTAAAGAGACACAGACATGCCAACCAGAATCCTACAGGTTTACAGACGCACCAATCAGAGTCCTGCAGGCTTACAGACGTGCTAACCAGAGTCCTGCAGACTTACAGACGTGCTAACCAGAGTCCTGCAGGCTTACAGACGCGCTAACCAGAGTCCTACAGGCTTACAGACGCGCCAATCAGAGTCCTGCAGGCTTACAGACGTGCTAACCAGAGTCCTGCAGACTTACAGACGCGGTAACCAGAGTCCTGCAGGCTTACAGACGCGCTAACCAGAGTCCTACAGGCTTACAGACGCGCCAACCAGAGTCCTACAGGCTTACAGACGCGCCAATCAGAGTCCTGCAGGCTTACAGACGTGCTAACCAGAGTCCTGCAGACTTACAGACGCGCTAACCAGAGTCCTGCAGGCTTACAGACGCGCTAACCAGAGTCCTACAGGCTTACAGACGCGCCAACCAGAGTCCTGCAGGCTTACAGACGCACCAATCAGAGTCCTGCAGGCTTACAGACGCGCTAACCAGAGTCCTGCAGGCTTACAGATGCGCTAACCAGAGTCCTGCAGGCTTATAGACGCGCTAACCAGAGTCCTGCAGACTTACAGACGCGCTAACCAGAGTCCTACAGGCTTACAGACGCGCTAACCAGAGTCCTGCAGGCTTACAGACGCGCTAACCAGAGTCCTGCAGGCTTACAGACGCGCTAACCAGAGTCCTGCAGGCTTGCAGACGCGCTAACCAGAGTCCTGCAGGCTTACAGACGCGCTAACCAGAGTCCTGCAGGCTTACAGACGTGTTAACCAGAGTCCTGCAGGCTTACGGACATGCTAACCAGAGTCCTGCAGGCTTAAGGACACACCTATCAGAGTTCTGTAGGCCTACCATGTTTTAAGGTATATTTGAAGATATTGTCCATAAATCACAAAACAGAGTTTAAAAATTAAAAGTTCTGAGAAGATTAAATGCTGATGAAAAATAGATAATATGCTCACGGTAAGGGCAGCTCCCATGAGCCCCTGCACCACTGCTTCACCAGTTGACTGCGCCTGGACAACAAAACAGAAGAACAACATTAAACTTGTTATCTGGCAGAGTCTCATGTCTCATCCTGTTTTGTTGGCTCTTCATTAAGATGTCTATCATTTCCCCAAATTCAGGACAAAACTTGAGTGTTAAAATAATCCTGAATGACTAGACTTCTTTCTGCTCTTCTTCATCTCCTTAAAGCTCTACCTGTTTGGCTGTGGAGGCCATGTTGACCACATCTTGAATGCGGTTATCGAGGAAGCTCCAGGTGTCCTGGAAATCAGGAGAGGAGTCCTGAACCATCACCAGCTCCGTGGTGTTATAGATGCCTGTCAGCACCGCACGCTTCGTGTACCAGTTCATCTGCAGAACAGACAAAAATCAATGTGCTCATTTTAAATCCAAGTATCTTAATTCAAACTGAAACACATGAAACATGGAGAATGTGCAGCTTATTAAAGGAATAAAAGAAGCTACGAGACGTGACAGGAAGGAGAAAAACACAGGATTAACCTTTCAAAGGTTGGAGACGTTACACGATTTTATACATCTATACGGTTAGAAGAATATTAAAAATGGGTTTTTCTAAATATCTTAAAATTAAAGCAAAAGTTTGGTTAAGAGAAACCTCTTCTTTGTGGTACAAACATAGAAAGTAAAGTGACTTGTAAAATACTGATGCATTTTAAGTTTTTACTCAGTATGACTGATGTGAGAATAAAGACTTTTTCATTAGTTTAAGGTTAGTGTGGGGTCGGCAACCTTTACCACTCAAAGAGCCATTTAGACCCGTTTACCACAATAAAGAAAACACTGGGAGCCACAAATCCTTTCTGACATTTAAAATTAAATCACACAATAAACAACACTAATAAAATAACACTGTATATAAGGTTTTTATCTTTGCCTTTATTTTTTTATATAAACAAAATGTGTTGTATTTATTAAATCAAAGAACGACTGCAGAGAAAACGACAGCACATTTCTGCATGTGACAAAAACATTCTTAATAATAAGACGTTGGGTTGAAGGTTACTTTCCAGGAAAATACCAAAAATTATTTTGAGTCCTTGTATTTATGAAAAAGTATCAAACTTAAATGATCCACCGGCAGCAAACCAAAAATGTGTGTGTGTGTCGTCTGCCGCGTGCAGCCAGCGACTCCCCGAAAAATAAAACTGGTTCACTGAACAACGAAAAAATATAAATATATGCTAAATCATAGCCAATTAAAATATTGATCCTACTTGGTTGATTCCTGCTCCTGAACCTCGTCAGGGCTGAATCAGCTTCATCTTTACTCAGGACTGGATGTTTTCTTTGAATAAAGTTCATGCTGGAGGTCGGCAGCACTCCAAGGTCAGACCTCGTCATGTTCCCACGAACGTCGGGGAAAGCTTTCCAAGCTTCCAACACAAGTTTGTCCGCTTCCTGATTCTGAATGAGAACGGCCCTCTGACGGCAACGTCTTCAAGGTCTGAAGTCGGGTCTTTGTCTGCTCGGTCGGCCGGTTCCATTTCAAGATCAGGTGGACTCACACCTGCCAAGCTGTGTTAGGATGGATCCAGGCTTAGTTGGAGTGCCAGGGAAGGATAATGTAGGTTTCTTCCTCTCTGGGTTAGGGTTAGAATCGTTACCCAAACTATGTTTGCGGTGACTGCAGAATGTAAATACTCTGAATTTATCATGTGAGCCTCTTTGAGCCTTTCTGTAAATCTCTGGTAACACAGTCAGCTGAGCGTCCTTTCCCTAGAGCAGTGTTTCTCAATCCTGGTCCTCGGGGACCCCTTCAGTGCATGTTTTAGAGGTGTCCATCTTTAACACACCTGACTCAAATGAATGACTCGTTAGCAGGCTTGCAAAGAACTTGACAAGCAGTTTGGTTAATCTGAATCAGGTGTACTGGAGTTGGAAAGAACTAAACCATGCAGGGCAGTGGTCCCTGAGGACCAGGATTGAGAAACACTGCCCTAGAGGACCGTGTTCAGCGTGTTCAGGTGCTGGCACGTCTACCATGAAGCTGCTTTTCCAGCCACTCTGGCTGTTCCAGGAAGTGTGAGCCCTTTGCTGCTCAGGAAAGTTTTCACTTCTTCCAGACACACAGCATGAAAACACATTTTAACTGAATACACATTTTATTATTTTGAAAAGCCAGGGAGCCGCATGAGAGGGATGAAAGCACCAATGCTCCGGAGCCGTGGGCTGCCCACCTCTGGGTTAGTCCTTTTTACATTAAATCCGAAGGCACCTCTAATAAACATCTAATAAACCACATAAAATGGAACGCTTTCGTACCGTTATTGGAAGATTGTGTCTATCGGGTATGAATGGGCGTGATAACAGAACGCTCTGAGCTGCACGAGGGCGGCGTGGTGTGAAAAGCAGCAGGTTTCCACACATTAACCCACCACGTTGACATGAAACTAATTCAGGCTTTTAGAACGAACACGTTAACGGCGTCGATGATCGAAGTCGTTAACATGACGAGCCCAACCCATCCGTCATCTCTCTGTTATAATGGTGGACATGGAGGCAAGATCAGCTGGCCAGCTCTGTGGGTAGATCTGAGAATAAAAACAACATGGATGGAGCAACGCATGGCGTCACACCCGCGGAGGATGGTGGTGTTTTAACACTCACTTTCAAAAATCTTTTATCCGAGCTTTGCATAAATGTGGCTGATCTGTGGTCCTCTCTGTGTGTCTGCACTCTGCCTCATGTTGCTCCGTGATCAGCTGTTGGTGATCAGCTGATCGGCTTTTCTCTCTTGCTGCGTATGTTTATGGATCAGCTGAGAAGGAGGAAACTAGCGTTCATGTTCACACCGTCACATATTTACCTTAAAGTCTTGTTGTTGGCAGGACCTTCTCTAACAGTAGCTGCTGGTGGTAGACAGGGTTTATACTCCAGCTATGCAGGGGCGGGTCTAGAAAAGTTTTGATGGGGGGCCAGGAGCCCCAGGAAAAGGGGGGCACAGATGAGACCTTTTTTAGGACTAGATTTTATGAAATATTGAACTGATTATTACAACTTAAGTGATCATCTGATGTAAAAAGTTAATAAAAACTAGTAAAACAAGCAGCCAGTGATGTGTTTTATCAGCAGGTGTTTACTTTGGGTGAAGCTGCTGCACAAACACACTTCAATGATTAAAGGAAAAAGTTGTTTTTATCCAGATCATCAGTTTTATCAGTTTTTTCATCAGTGTCGGCTGTTTAACTTCAGTCATCACATCTGCTGGTTTTATGGTAAATGGACTGTAATTATAAAGCCCTTTTCTAGTCATGTTGACCACTCAAAGCGCTTTAACACCACATCACATTCACACACACTCATACAGCCCTTCTACTGTTATATACCAAGTGCTGCCACTAGCACACACATTCACACCTGATAAACACTTCAGAACGCAACGTAGGGTTCAGTGTCTTCAATCCACCGACTTTCTGGCTGGCTCTTCCTCCTCCACCCCATCTCCGCCACCACATCTCCTCCACCACATCTTCATCAGCACACATCCATACACGCACACATACACTCAGATTAATATGTGGCTGAGCACAGAGGAGCCAGGTAAGGAAACCCTATCACAAGAGCCATCTGCACACGGAGAGGACCGGACCACAGCGACCAGGGATCCGACACAGGCACCAGCCACAAGACCAGTACCAGGGAAGGCCCCACAGCAGAGATGGCTAACACCAACCCCGGCACACAGGGCTCCCTCTAAAGAACACCGGAAAATACGCAAATACATGAAAATAGTAAAAACAGTAAAGACTAAAAAGTACTGTTATTATTAAAATGTGTTCAAATAAAATGTTCCTAAAAGGAACCAGGTTACAAAAAAATCTATTAAATATCACAAAAAAACAAAAAATAATAATAATTAAAGCTGCAAGCAGCGATGAAGAAAGTTTTCTGCCTCGAGTGGTCATTGTCTCTCTCTGACCATCATCTCATACATCAATGGGCCCAATAATGACATCAGAAGTGTTCATGACCATGTTCTGACCAATTGTGTGAAATAAATACAAAGAAAAGCATGGTTTTAATATTCGCAGATATCAACATGGCCAGCAGGTGGCGCTATAGTGTTTGATCATGTACTAACATGTTGAGGTTGGGACTTTAATGACAACTGCCAAATATCACGTCTTTTGGTCAACCGAGTCCAGAGTTATAGCCACTTCCTGTTTGATGGCGAGGGACTGAAACCTCACAGGCAGCCATTTTAATCATGATGGTGTAAGGAGATTGTGATATTTTCAATGATGAGGTCTCCAAGAATGATATTGATGAGTTTGAGTACGTTTTTAAAGCTTTCAATGGTAAAAAATGTGGTACTTCCTGTTTCCAGGGGGCGGGGCTATGGCGTTGACAACATCTGGACATGTAGATGTGGTCAGCATGGAAATGACATCATACGTTGTTTTATATGTAAGTTATATCAGTTTCGTCTCTCATGGCGAGATATCAAAGTTTGAGGCCACGCCCCCGCCATGCCCTTTCTCCTTTGAGAAAGTTTTGCATAACTTTAGATCACACATGCCTCTGGAAGCTTCACAGTGATTTTGAGGTAAATATGATAAAATCTGTAGGAGTTCGTTCAAATGCAATGGCAAGAAACAGGCAAAAATGACCCTAAAAATTATTCTTTTTTCAAAATGGCCGACTTCCTGTTGAAATTAGCCTATACCTGTAATGGACAATTTTATACATCCTGGCATGGTAAATCAATGTGGTGTAATTTCATGCATGTCGGTCCACGTATGGAGCGGGGCTGGTTGATTAAATTATTGTAGGGGGCGCTATAGAGCCACTATTCCAGCATATGTCAATTTGGCTCAGTTCCACGTCTGACTACAATTCTTCTTGGCAAGTTTGGTGGAGATTGATGGTACACCGGGTGAGTTACAAGTACTTCCTGTTTGGTGGCGTCAGACCAATATTCGCCATGGTTACGTTTGGCGAAGGAACTTGATTTTTATTGTGGTATCATGAAAGGGTTTGACCTGTTGTCAAGCACTTTCAAGTGTCTGGAGTTTATGCCTGAGGAGAAGGACCCTGGCATCTAAAAAAAAGCACTTCCTGTTACAAGTGGGCGGGGCTAAGGGCTAGACCGGAAGTGGTCATATGGGTGTGTTCGGGACTGGACCTTGAGTATTCCCTGTGAGTTTGACGGTGACTGGGTGAAAAATGAGGGAGTTATACTTATTTATGATGTCATGACGTCTTATAGAAGTTCGCCATGGCGCCACGGTCTCGCCTTGCAGTGTAGAGCAACAGTTTTCACCGGATATCATCACCAACTTGTTTTCAGGTGTCTGACCCAGTTTGACCCCGGTTGTGTTCAAAACGTCAGAGAAGTGGGTCTTCGAGTAAAAAACATGACTTCCTGTCGCCAGGGGGCGTGGCCTATTCATAATCCAATAATGAGGACGTAGATGTCTTGAGGATGGGACTAGTATCATACGTGGCTATTTTGGTTCAGAAATGTTGTTTTATGTAGGAGTTATTTCAATTTCGTGTTTCATGGCGAAACATTAAACTTTGAGGCCACGCCCCCTGTACGCCCTTACTCCTTTGAGAAAGTTTTGCATAACTTTTGATCACACATGCCTTCTGAACATCCTGAGCCATTTTGGTGTCAATACGATAATATCTTTAGGAGGAGTTCGTTCAAATGCGAGGTCAGTAAAACGCCAAAATGGCGACTTTGACCCAAAATGGCCGACTTCCTGTTTTTTTTTTAAGAGCAGTACTGCAAGAGGATTTTTTGTTTGCCCCACCACTTAGAACATGTGTAGCGAATTTCATAAAGTTTGATGACATGCAGTGGCGGGGCACCATATATAGGTGACGCTCTCGTTCAATTTTGCCCGAACAGTCTCGAGAACCCCACCATAAGTAAATTTACGCATTCCTTTGGGGGGGTACGCAAAATTTGGTGAGTTTTCAAGCATGGGCAGTACCCCAAAAATGCGTTTGAGTTTTGAGAAGAATAATAAGAAGAAGAAAAAAACGGAGCAATTACAATAGGCCTTCGCACCACCTTCGGTGCTCGGGCCTAATTAAAAGCCATATTAAAAAGGCGAGCTTTGAGCCTGCTCTTAAAAACATGGACGTCCTCTGGAAGGCTGTTTCAGAGACAGGGCTGTAATATAAAAAAGACGCCTCCCCGTGGGTACGTGTCCTGACTTTAGGAAGGGTTACAAGACCAGTTCCAGAGGATCCCAGGATCCACAAAAGTTTGTAAGGTAAAGCAGGTCTGAAAGATCAGAAGGTCCAGAACCATTAAGGCATTTATAACCTAGTAAAAGAACTTTAAAATCGATCTGGAATCGATCCCGGGAGCTAATAAAGGGATCTTAAAACCGGTGCAGTGTGGGCCCGTCTTCTGGTCTTCGTCAGGACACGTGCAGCTGGATTTTGTAGTAACTGAAGAGCCAAGAAACTCTGTTTGGGCAGACCAGAAGGCAGGGTTACAGTAGTGATAGTAGGTGATAGTATTACATAAAACATACAAAAAACATACAAATTTGGAGGTGCAGTAGTATTTTCAAATGCCAATGTTGTGACAAAACAACAAACAAGTTAAGATTTAAAACACAGGCACTGTTTAGTGGTCTCACGCTGTCTTTCCCTCAGGACAGATCGGGAAGCTCCAAGTGGAATCAGTTTCAGTTCAGTCTGTAACGCACGGGGAGCAGAAAGCTGAAAGCTCTTTTTCCAAATTCTGTCCTTACTCTAGGAACAGATAAAACAAGTGAAGTGCAAGGATGTAATGCATAGCAACGGCTTGTTGTCTGCAATAACGTGCATAAGTAAAAGGGAATCAAGCCTAAAAGAGCCATAATGTGCATATCTACGAGCAGTCAGAGAAGGCAAGTTTGATTTCAAGTACAAATCACAATGGTGGGGGAGACGACTGCAGCCAGGGACAAATCTCAGCACTGAATGAAAAACACTGTCCAGGGACTGGAGACATTTGGACGATGCAGTCAAATCCAGCACATCTCCATAGTCAAGAACAGGTAAAAAGGTTGCTCACACTAATGTCTCTCTGACCTTGAGAGAGAAGCAGGTTCTATTTCTAAAAAAGAACCCAAGCTTCACACGAAGTTTAGTGACAAGATTATTTATATGTGCTTTGATCGAAAGCTCCTGATCAAGAATAAAACCCAAGTACTTATAATTTAAAACCTGCTTTACAGGTTTTCCTTTGGATGTTATTTTATTTGTAATATTTTGTGCTAGCACCTTTGAATGAGAGAAAACCATGAGCTTGGCTTTTTCTGTATTTAAAACCAATTTAAGATCATATAAACGAGACTGAATAACATTAAATGCAGCTTGCAAAAACTCAAAACCCTGAGTGAGTGAGGTTGAACAACAATAAATAATGGTGTCATCTGCATAAAAATGATACTTTGCATTTGAAATTAAAAGAATTCACTCAAAACAAAACTATTCTTTTAAACTTTTATCGCTGTGGTATGGAAAGTCTTCTCACCAGCGCTGTCCCTGTGTGGTTTGGTAATCTCACTGCGAAAGAAAAGAAAATTTTAAACAGAGTGGTTCGCTCTGCTCACAGGACGATGGGCTGAGACCTGCCGGTCCTGGAGGACATTTACAAATCTAGACTTTTAACAAAAGCTCTACAGATCATCAACGATCCCTCTGGCCACCCGTCTACAGAGATGTTCTCCTGCCCTCAGGGAAACGATATCGCTATTAAATGCACCACATCTCGTCATACTAAGTTTTTTTCAACGATGTACGTTGAAATACCTCAGACATGCACCTTACTGTGTTACTTACCTCTTTTACTGCTATTTATTTAGTGTTTTTATTGTTTCTTGGTATTATGTGTTTTTAGGCTTGTGTTTCGTATGTTTTATCTGTTAAATGTTGACAGTGCACTTTGAGCTCTTTGCAACTGTTTTCCAATGTGGTTTCTTTTCTGCAAATGGCAAATAAACTGAGCTGAACGGCGCAGTTTGAGGTCTCGTAACGTCACAAGAACAGTCAATTTTATATTATTTTTTATAAATGAAGCCAAATGAGATGAGAAAGAGGGCGGTAAGACCGCGGTGAAATCTGGGTTAGGTTGGATATTCGGCAGATATTTGTACTGGAGCAGTGTCTTGTTTAGGGACCACCAAATGACAGGCTTTCTGTGAAACGAAATTCTCATAAAGGACATAAAACAATATTTTCATACTAAAGAAAAGTGGACCTCTGACGTAAACAGAGAGAAACACTTTTTTTTTTGTTTTCATAAGATGCAATTTTTGAATTGCTTCACATTTTAATACAGATTTAAAAAATTGAAGAAAAAAAAATCCAATAGCTTCTAAACCAGGTGACCCAGTCACTTCAAACCACAGCAGAATGGAAGCAGATGAACATCCAAACGAGACACAACTCTTCCTGACTTTCTTCAAGCTGAGTCCCAGTCCATGATCGACCACTTTGTGGAACTAAAAAATAGGAAGTAGCTTTATGCTTAATAAGAAAACAAACTGTCCAGAATGAGTTGAACCATCACCCTGAAAACCAGGTAAAAACCGTTACTGTGGAATGTGTGTGAAGAGTTCTGACATCGTGTGTTACAGCATTTATGCTTTTGCTGTTGAAAGTGTTCATGTTCGTTAAATATGTTCTTACACACATTAATATCTCTGTAACTTTGGTAGGAATGTGGCACAGGGCAGTGTGTGTGTGTGTGTGTATATGGGTAAAGGGGTATATGTGGCAGGGGGCCTGTGCCCCACTAGAGCTTTATGCCTAGCAACGCCCCTGGTCTCTTCTCTTACACAACTTACTTGAAAGAATTCAGACTGAGCTGAATCATTCAGATTTTTCTTGGAGCTTTAAAATGGCCTCAGCAGGCCTATGAAGAACAACACACCAGCTTACAGGTGTGTGTTTAATATGGCAGCTCAGACAGTGTGTGTTTGAACGTGGCCCGCTGCACACACTTTGCATACACCCCGATGACCAACTCCACCCACCACCACGACAACGCCACACTCCATTCCCTCGCTGCCAGGGGAGCACCTCCACCTGCTACCTGGTCTGTGGGAAATGCCGAGTACCGTCCGTTTACCGCCTGCTGCTGGGGCACGGCACGACTTCACAGGTACATCAGGCATGATCGTAGCCTGGAACGTTCCACATCACCACATCTCAGGAATTTCAGCTCCCCAGTGGTGGAGGGGAGACGGAGTAAAATACATTCATCACCTCCCCGACGGGAAGTCTGGCACCACCGAGTTCAGAGTCGCGGGTTGTTCGCTAGTCAGTTTTCTTCCATTAAATCTGAAGCGCTTCCTGTCATCCAATCAGAGACTAGTACTCTCTGCAGTCAGTATTTATGTGGACTCATGGCGTCACGCCTGTCTGTCCTACACAGAGTCAAGGATTTTAGATATGTAACCAACACAAGCCTCTAAAACTCTACATCCTCGACATCGACAAACAGGTCAAGTGCTGATTGGCTGAGTTGGTTTGAAACATCCGGAAAGGACTGATTTAATCACAGAACGACTGATGTGTAAAAACCATAGAGACGGAAACACAGACATTAGTTTTAACACCAGAAAGCAGCTCTTTGCTCCAGAGGTGGAGGCAAGCCTACACTGCATGCCTCTGAGACTCCCCCTAGTGGCAGCAGCATGCTACTACAAACACAGAGATGATAGAGAACCATGCCTGACCCTCACCTGGGAGGTGGTGGGCCGGATACTGTGGGGGTGGTGATGAAGGGGGGACAGGAAAGTATGGGCAGGAGGAGAGGGGGGTGGAGGGTGATAAGACCCACTCACGTCGGTGGAGCGGTCTCCAGCGTAGTACCAGATGTCGTCCACCATGGTGGACAGGTGCTTCAGGCTGTCGGGGATGTTGTGAGGAAGGAGCAAGATGCTCAACGCCTGATGACACACATGCAAAGTCAAGAATGAAGAAACTGTGACCGAGTCACAGAAAGCCACTTATTTCTGCAGGGAAGACGTATGAAGACGCACCTGCGGCCAAGTTTCCACATAAGGGATGTACATCCGCAGCCTGGTCTCGACGGCATCTCGGAGGAATTCAGCCGTCTTCTTTCGTCTGTGAACGCAGCTAAAAGTTCATTTCCCTCCCCCCAGAAACCCACATGAAGCAAAGCAAGGCTGAACATGAGGCTTAGAATCAAAAATCTGGACCAGCTCGTTTATTCCGTTGCGTTTTCCAGCAGTCACCGTTCCACATGCTAAAAGCTTTTTCCTAAAAATCTGGAGTTTTCCTGCTTCGGGATCCAGGCTGCTGCCAACCCATCCGGCTGAAGTTGCCTAAAAACACATTAATGTGCTTCGAACTGGATTTTCATGGCTGACCATTTAAATAAAGAATCCTGGACGTACTTCCTGCAACATCTCGACTTAATAAAGATGTTTGTTTTTCTCAAGTTTTTAATTTGATTTTTCTCTAAGTTTTCAATAACAGGTTTATGGAATATATTTATTTATCTATTTATTTTTGGTATGTATATTATTTTTACTTATTTTATTTCAATTTAATTGATTTGATTTAAAGGGCTAGTGCACCCAAAAATGCATGTTTAAGCTGTAAACAACACAGAATTATTTCATTGTGATGAAAACCACCTTTACTGTTTTACAGTTTATTTTAAAAACTGGATTTTGTGGGTAAAATTGGCTCATAGCGCCCCCTACAGGGTAAAACCTGGTTATGTTTTTCATGATGTGGAGTCATTCTGGTGCTTCTCTACATCATGGGAAAATGTTAAAAACCCCACAGCCCCGCCCTCCAGATGCAGGTAGGCGGGGCCTCGTCTTGTAGGGATGGAAAACCACGCCCACCAACTTATCTGGTGTAGATCTGCTAGTTTCAGAAGTCTGTTCTTCCACAGAGTTTCTGATGAAATCTTCCTGCAATGGGACAGATTTGTGCTTCTGAGGGTGTAAAAGTAAAACAGGACTTTATTCTTTACCTGCTGATCCTCCTCTGGCGACAGACAGCAGCTCATATCGTAGCAGCAGCAACTTTCCAGAGCTGCTGACAGGCAGCTAACAGCTAACAGCGCTAACGGCTCACACTGATACGTTCAGGACCACCTGGTTCATGTGGAGCTGAGGAGGTTCTGTCTGTGTGTCCCGCCCCGCCCACTCTCCACCCCCTGATCACCCCACACCTCCCACCCCAACCCATGCAGTTTCAGGCATTTTTCAAATTCAGCAGTGGGTGGAGTTACGCAGAAAGTAGGGGGTGGAGTTACACTTTAAAAATCTGATTAAATTTTTACACTTTTCCTCTGAGGACAAAGTATTTTATTTTAACTTACTCCCTCCTCCCTGTTTTTGCCATTTCTCAAGCAGACAATGTAAAAATCAACAGGTTGGAAACACTTTTTACACAATTATTCCTCTAACAGGTCCTGGATGTTTATGGTCTAGTTATGTGTCTAACGTGCAGCTTCGTCCTGTTTAACTACCTTTACATGAAAACGAACCCTGACTTAACCATTAAATATCCACATTCAGGCCTGAAGCGGAGCCCGCCCACCGGACGGACTGAATTAGCCGGTTTACGTACTCGGCCTGGCCCAGCTGCACCTGGTGGTGCTGCTCCGCCAGGATCTCCGTCAGCTGCGAGTTGCAGTGAGCGATGAAGTGCAGGACCAGGTCCCCGGCACCGTTGGAGAACATCCCAGTAGAAGCAGAGGACAGACCTAAAGCCTGCAAGAAACAACATCAGTTCACTCAGGCTCACATTTCCCTTAAATCTGTCTAGAAAACTTTATTTAAATCATCTACGTTGGACAACAATAAAACTGTTTTCAGTTCCACTTGTTTCCAATGCAGGAGGTTAAAAATGGAATAGAATTAAAAATAGAAATGGAATAAGCCTTCCATGCTTGGGTTAACAGCCACGTTGTTCTCATTATACACTTTATTTCTATAAATACAGTTTGATTTCTTAATCATATTTTACTATCAGGTAAAAATGATCATTACCATGCAGGTATGTCTAATTATTTATGTATTCATTCTACAGCGATCAGCAGGTTATTGGACTCTACATGTCCACGACAGCCATGAACATGCTAGAAACCAGCCTTAAGTGTAGTGGACATTATGAACGAAAGGGTTCAAATACAGTACGTAGAAAAGACATAAAAACCAGATAATATGCAGAATTAAACTAACATGAAAGTAGAAAACGCCACGACCACATTAAACACGGATAGAATAAAACATGTAGACATGATGTGTGGAATGTAATGAAGGGTCGGTCGGAAGCCAAGTTGCTTCTGCAGCTCACCCCTGCACCGGCTGCGATGGCCTCAGTGGACCAGCCATGCTGGGGGACGAACTCCAGAGCAGCCGTCAGGATGCGAGTCTGGAGCTGCTCCTCCGTTTCGTACTCCTCGTCCTGCTCCTCGCTCCGGGGACTGCGTAGGTACGAAGTGAAGTTTCAGAGGGAGGATGATCATGATCAGGATAAGACGTGAAATGGTTGCTGCTGACTGACCTGCTGTCCGTTTCTCCGGCTGCTGGATCGGGGTCATGCTGGTCAGCTGCGTGAGCCCGGTAATGCTCATGGTACGATGTGGATGAGGATGAGGAAGATGAGGAGGAAGGGGGCCTGTCAGATTTGGATTCGTCCTGCAGTCTCAGCACTGCAGAGTGGAAGCCTTGTCTCAGGCTGCTGCATCGATGGTTCGTCGGTGCTGCCACAACTGGAGGAGATATTCTGATCAGCTTCTGATTCATCAATAATCCCTCAGACCAGGACCACGCCTAACACATGACTTCATCACACCACGCCTAACACATGACATCATCAGACCACGCCTAACACATGACATCAGACCACGCCTAACACATGACATCAGACCACGCCTAACATGACATCATCAGACCACACCTAACACATGACATCATCAGACCACGCCTAACATGACATCATCAGACCACGCCTAACACATGACATCATCAGACCACGCCTAACACATGACATCATCAGACCACGCCTAACACATGACATCAGACCACGCCTAACACATGACATCAGACCACGCCTAACATGACATCATCAGACCACACCTAACACATGACATCATCAGACCACGCCTAACATGACATCATCAGACCACGCCTAACACATGACATCATCAGACCACGCCTAACACATGACATCATCAGACCACGCCTAACATGACATCATCAGACCACGCCTAACATGACATCATCAGACCACGCCTAACACATGACATCATCAGACCATGCCTAACATGACATCATCAGACCACGCCTAACACATGACATCATCAGACCACGCCTAACATGACATCATCAGACCACGCCTAACATGACATCATCAGACCACGCCTAACACATCATCAGACCACGCCTAACACATGACATCAGACCACGCCTAACATGACATCATCAGACCGAAGGAGGGCAACAACTAAACGCTGTGAATCAGCTGCAGAGCCGTGGCTCCACCAACACACTCGGGCCTGAGAAGCATCAGAGAAAATGGAGGAAGGACCGGCTTCGTGCCTCTGGAGACGTTAAAGATGCTGAAAATCAGGCTGCTGTAAAAAATACCAGGACCCAGTTCATCTCTACCTAAACTCTGATCAGGGTTGTTTTTGGCAGCATCTCAGTTTTAGTCGACAAAAACTCAAAAAAGGTTTTAGTCTAGTTTTAGTCAAATAAAAAATTTATTTATGTCAATAATACGTATTAAAAAGTGGAATCTAGGTTGACAGGTTATAACATGTAAATTATAAAACAAGTTAACCTGAATGCTTTTACATAATAACCAGATCCTTTACCAGACTGATAACTTTAGCCGAGACTTTCCCATCAACAGGGATGAAAAGCTGCCGTGTTTTACTTACCTGCTGCTGGACAGAAACTTTTATTTCTATATTTCACCTTTTTTCATGAACTGATGCCCGACTTCATACAAACATGTCACACAAGAAAACAGCAGATCTATAAGTTCAACATATAGCAACACATTGTGAGCTTGTTGTTTGGTTATTTTCATCAATAATCACTAAATTAAAAGGAATGTTTTAGACTTAGAAGGTTTCCAACCAACAGCAGATACTTTCTGATCTACTCAGGGTTCTTCTTCGCACAGATAAAGTTCTAACTGTGGAATCAGTTACTCCTAAAAAGCAAAGGGCAACAACATCCTGACTTTGGTAACTGTGGCTTTATTTCTGAGAATTTTCTTAAGTGTAAAACTCCACCCTGAACACACACATGTCCAAAATATGAGCAAAGGATGAAGAAGACATGCTCAACGTGACCTGGTCTGCCAGTGGAATGATGATGGATTATAGTTAAAATATGTTCATATATCGTTTCATCGCTTCCACCAAACCCCTTCATCCACGCTGCCGCCATGATTCATCTATGAAAGAATTAAATGCTCATCTGTGTGCTGCACGTCAGGTGGTGGGCGTGGCCAAGGTGCTGACGGACAGATTGCACAGAATAGGCAGAAATGTCGCGTTTTTAATGTCGGATAATCAGCTCTTGAACATTCAAAATCTCACAAACGTCTCGTCATGTTTTTGTCATCAGAGCCATTTTTAGCTCGTCACCGTCTCATTATCGTCATGAAAAAAGGTTCGTCAACTAAATAAATTCGTCATCGTTGATGAAAACAACAGACTGACGACAACACCTTAACTTTTACCCTCTCAAGAACCAGCACACCGCCACTTCAACCAGTTGAACCAGTGCAGACGATCAGTCTGCTGCTCTATAACCACAAACTGAAGTCGTGACTGTCATCTGTCTCGTCTGTTTATCCTTTTTTTACTCAGTGAACTTGTTCTGTTTGTTGGCTTATACTTTTTTTTCATCACATCAAGGCTTGCGAGAACCGTAAGTTCAGTTCTCAGTTTGTCCTGTACGCTGCAGAACTGACAATAAAGCTGACATTGAACGCTGTTGAATCCCTTTGATTCCTCTCCTCAGGCTCGGTTTCACTCTGTGAAAGTTTTTAAAATGTTTTAAGTGAGTGCTGTCGGGTTTTAGATTTATTTTGCAGCCCTGGTCCTGCAGATTCGCCTGTATCTGCTGCTTAGACCATGTTGAACCGGAGACTGTCTCAGATTTCTGAACTTATTCAAAGGTAACGCGGCCAAAAAGTAACGCAGTTACAGTTGGCAGCCCAGTAAAACAAACATGGCTCGTACAGGTTAGTGCTTCACCACGGTCTCCTGCTGCTGTCACGTACGACATGACAGAGATCACTCCGCAGAAACCAGAGTGTTCAGTCCAGATTCTTCGTAGTGAAACCTGCTGTCATACACAGTCTGTGGTAACGTAAGATAGAAAAAAATCTAATGAAACTATCGCGGCCTGCAAACCTATCGCGCTCATTTTTTCTTACCGACAGGCCTATGTAGGACATAATGTAGAACTTTTGCATTAAATTAAAATTCATTGTGTGTGCGGCTGTACTCTTTTTCTCTGTGGCTTTGTGTGTGTGTTGCCCTGCACTTCAAGAAAGCGTGATGTGCGAAGAAACATTTTACTGACATTTTACATAGCCCTCCGTTTGAAGTGTGCCTCTGAAAAACCTTGGTTTGAAGGGCCCTACCACTTACCCCTACCCCCCTGTCCTACCCCCCAGTCCTACCCCTACACGCAAACGCACAAATGGTGCAGCTTTAAATTTTACACACGCAGTTGACAAGATCAATGTAAACTTTTATTTGTGGGATCTCACTTGAAGGAACTATAATGTCTGAAAAACAATTAAATTTTGACATAAATATGATGTGTTCATGTGTACATTGCAACACTTGTCATGCTACAAAACAAACAAACAAACAAAGCTATATTTAGCAGCTCTGGTAGAAACACGGACAGCTCCAGGGAAGACCCCTCCTAACCCCCCAGCTGTAGGAGCGGTGGTGTTTGTCCCAGGAATGATCTCTACCACACCAAATGGCTTCAACTACTAACATCCACCTTTCTGCTCATTAATCTGTCCTTCATGATCACCTTCTGTCCGGTGACTTTGGCTCTGGTAGCTAGCGGCAGCACTGGATCGTTTCCAAAACAATGAGGCTAAAAACCGAAAGTGTCTCGTGTGAGGTTTCTGGTGAGATTTCCGTTTCCGTAAGAAACAATAACAAAACAACAGCCTGTTCTTACCGCTGCCCAGCCCCCGGAGGAGCCTTCCAGCCCGCAGACCTCTCAGTAACGCCGCCATAGCCAGCCGGACCGAGAAGCTCGCAGCTGCGTCACTTGAGCGCGACGATTAGATAACGGAAGTCATGTGCGCAGGAAGAAGACCGGAAAAGCCTAAGAAAACAAGAGTTTGATAATCGAATACATATTCTTAAACAGGCTTTTTATGGAGATAATACCTTTATTTATATCAAGTATTTCGTAATATTGGTGGGCTGTGTGTTACGTTACATTCTTCTCTTTTCGAGACACACAGTGAATACCCAAGACGACACGATTCGTTTTATTTTGAAAATAAAAAGCGGAAAGTTCATTAAGTTTTTTTTAAGCTGCGCTCAGGGCCGAAGGTAAGTCCCAGAGTTTACGCAAATTAAGCGTATTTTATTGAACTAAAGAAGCTCCCGGAGGGATTTTAGAATAACTGTGTTGAAGCATCGGTCTTTTTCGTGTCCGGGTGGCCGTGAAAGGGGCTCCGTACACGGATCTGATCAGCGTCGCCCTTCAACTACCATCCAGACCTTTTCTCACCGTGGATGACTTCTTTCTGATTCTGTGCAACGTTTTACACATATATTTCCTATCTGCTACCAAACAGAATAAAGACTATTTAGTAAGCTTAATTAGCCAGACAGAAGCTTCCAGGTGAGTCCAGCTGACACGAGACCGCAGGGCACGCGACCTGAAAGTGACCTCATTCCACATTGAATCGAAATGATAACATTACATAGTCCAGGTGCATCCTGCCTGCGTTAATAACCGCTGATGGCTTCAACTGGAGCGCGAGTCTGTGCAGGTTGTGGTTGTTCAACCCTCCGTGTAAAAAAACGTTGGGACTGCAGTAAAATAATGGGGTAATATTTTTCACGTTTTGTTTTTAATTACAAGACTCACTTTTAATTTATGAAGCGCCATAAAGAATGAACCCTTTAGATGCCAGTTTTGATCCGGCACCACAAGGAGCTCCACAGTTCAGTACTGTAAAACAAATTTGACATAAACAAGGTACCATATGACACCAGCCCTCTGGAAATACAGATATTATTGTGCATGTCGCAAGCCAGGAGCTTCACCTACAGACCAGCGGCCTTCGCAGGGGTTTTCTTGGCTATGCATACATAGTATGAGCCATCATTACCAGTAATTACGGGCCACATGTAGTCTCACGTCCAACCACAGGAACACCTGAAAGAATCCAGTAAATCCTGCACATGTAAACAGTCCTTATTATAATGAGGGGGTTCAGGCTCTGTTTACTTACCGTTTTACTGGATTCTGAGTTTCATCATCATTTTTGAGCTTGGGTGAATGTTTGCCCAGGGAACCATGGCGGACCTTGGCATCAGACCCGGGGACGACGTGCTGCTGGTGTGGACTCGGCCTTCGTCGCCAGGAGCCGTGAAACGCTCTGCAGAGGAACTGGCTGCAGCTGTTGGTGCAGACGGAAAGGTGGCCGTGGAGAACATGGAGAGACTGCTGCTCTGTGAGTTACTCCATCAAGTCTGACAACCAAGACTTGTTTTAATTCCTAGAAAGAAAATCCTGGAAATCGGATAAGGACCAGGTGCCGTTTATTAAAACAGTAACTTGTGCTTATTAGTTTGGGAAGAATATTAAACCGTTAAGAGAAACTGGCCAAGCTGTAAAATCCAGTGAAAAGTTTTTTCATTAAGTAGAATAATAGATAAACTTTATTATGTACCTCTGCCACAGAATAATGGTTCAGTCTGGAGGTTACAGTCAAGAAACTGTTCTTCTTCCCTCCCCAGCCTCTCATGCAGCATCCAGCTTCCACTGGGTGCTCTCCTGCCTCCTGGATGGCAGCTCCTCCATCCACACTTCAGAGACGCTGGCAGAGATGGTCAGAGTGCTCAGACCTGGTGGCAGGCTGGTCCTAGAGGAACCAGTTACAGGTAAGAAACAGGCTCCCTTCTCCACCCAGATGCCCCTCCACCTGCCCTTGTCTTCTTGTTTCCCCTTAAAAAGGTGACACATTCCCATTTACTGCATTCTGTCTACAGTTGAATCACCTTAACCACGAGCCAGTAGCCCTTCGGCTGGCTGCACCTGTCACACGTTCTCGCCTCCAACTTCTGGTTTACCAGAGGGTCCACCACAGAGTGGACACTGCAGCGTGTGGGGACGTTGCTAGGATGGGACCTTGCCGGGTCAGGGCGTTGGCGGGTCAGTGTGTTGCCGGGTCGGGACCTTCAGGGTCGGGGCGTTGCCGGGTCGGGACCTTACCGGGTCGGTGCATTACCGGGTCGGGGCATTGCCGGGTCGAGGCCTTACCGGGTCGGTGCGTTGCCGGGTCGGGACCTTCAGGGTCGGGGCGTTGCCGGGTAGGGACCTTACCGGGTCGGGGCGTTGCCGGGTCGGGATCTTACCGGGTTGGTGCGTTGCCAGGTCGGGACCTTACCGGGTCGGTGCGTTGCAGGGTCGGGACCTTACCGGGTCGGGGCGTTGCCGGGTCGGGGCGTTGCCAGGTTGGGACCTTGCTGGGACTTGCTCGTGCTACAGTGTGTGTTTTTGTGTTACAGAAATAGAAGCTCAGAGTGTGAGGACTACAGAGAAACTTATGTCAGCGATGAAGTTGTCTGGATTCATGTCGGTGACGGAGGTGAGTGGTTAGATTCATGTAAACATACCTAAATCATACCTGTGCCTGCAGGTGCATTGATGTCAATGAGAATTAATGGTCCTGTTATGCTGCTGTACTTTTATTATGTTCTACATGAGAAACATGATCTAGTAGCGTTGTGGTCCCCAAGTTACGGCCCACCTTCCTGCAGGTATTAGATGTCTCCCTGCTGCAACACACCTGATTCAGACTAAACAGAGCTCTGCACAAGTCTGTTATAGAGCCATTAATCAGTCGGGGAGGGAGTGAAGTTCTGCAGGACAGTGGGGCTGGAGGACCGGAGTTATCCCTGGAGTAGATAATTACAAAAATAAACTTAATACGGGGAGTAAGGAAATTTGTGTTTGGATAATTATTTCTCCTCTTTAGTAAAACAATACCTGTTAGAGTTGTATTAAGGCTATTTTTGCTCTCCTAAAAAGACGGATACAGAGCATTTTGTCCGTCTTCTGTGTCCTTTACTTATATAATTTGGTCCGTTTTCAGAGCTTTTGAAGATGTGTAGTGTTGTGGAATTTTTAGTTATCAAAGATCACACACTAAGTGAGAATCGAACAAAGTAGTTTTATTAAGAGCCGGCCGGCAATGAGAGTCACACAGTCAAAGGAGTTTGTCTGCGAGAGTCTGCCAGATACCAGTGAGCTTAGTTAATATACCAGGCATGAGCTGATAACATCACAGTAGGAGGTCATTGTTTTAAATTTCTCACATAGCTGCTAACAAATGTTACGGAGTGAAGGGTGCAAAGGAGGAAGCTCATTAAACTCTCAACATCTGTTGAGGGGATGAGAGAGGGGGGAAGGTGTGAGAAGGAGTTCTTATCTAAATACACAGACATACAAAGGGGATGAGAGAGGGGGGAAGGTGTGAGAAGGAGTTCTTATCTAGATACACAGACATACAAAGTGTAACCTACAAACTATAAGGGTATATGAATAAATTTTCCATTACAATAGCCTGACAGAGTAAATGGAGTAGAACCACTGGAAGCTGTGGGGGGCAGTGTTGATTTCCAACCCACAAAAGGAACAAAGAAGTCTTGATGTACTTGTTGTCCCTTTGGACTATGATGTCCACTGCACTGCCTCTTTTATGTCTCTGTCTGAGAATGTGCATTATCATAATTTCCTCCACAGACGCCATGTTTGCCCCGAAACTGACGACAGAGATCGTGATGATGTACGTTCTTATAAAGAGACGTAAAAGAAAAGCAGTGCAGTAGATGCAGGTGGTCTGTCAGTCCCCAGATCCGGTGATTCAGACTAGGACCCGGCTACCCGGCTACCCTTTCGTCCACTGGGGTAAACCCCAACTTACAGGCGCCAAGTCGGGTAGCAATGAGCATGCCCACACCTGCTCGGCGCCTCTCACCGGGAGCAACTCCAGAATGGAAGAGGGTCCAGCCCCTCTCAAGGACAGTGGTTCCAGAGCCCAAGCCGTGTGTCGAGGTGAGTCCAACTATATCTAGCCGGAGCCGCTCAACCTCGCGCACCAGCTCAGGCTCCTTCCCCCCCAGAGAGGTGACATTTCACGTCCCTAGAGCTAGCTTTTGCAGCCGAGGATCAGACCGCCCGGGTCCCCGCCTCGGGCAGCCGCCCAGCTCACACTGTGCCCGACCCCTATGGCCCCTCCTGCAGGTGGTACCGTGCTGTTTAGATATAATACAGGACTAAAACAGTTGTTTGAGAAAGAGCGAAACCTTCAAACTGAGCTTATGGTCCCAGTAGAGGGCAGCGGAGGCACCGAGGTCTGACATTTTCCGTTATCAGAGAGCACACATGAAAGTTTCACCACTTGTTGACTCGTCTCATCTCAGATCAGTAAAGCAGAACTGAGCCCCGAGGCGTTGAGCTCCCTCACAGCGAATACTGGTTACCAAGGAAACGCCCCGTCTCGAGTCCGCATGTCTGCTTCTAAACCCAACTACGAGGTGGGATCTTCCAGCCAGATCACGCTGCCATTTGGAAAGAAGACCCTCAAACCAGGTGGGTTTCTAACGAGACGAGGAAGAGAAACAAGCACCTGCAAACATTCAGGTTTTCTTGCCCGTTTAAGGCGTGAAAAGCTAAAATCTCTCATGTTGCGGCTTGATTATGACTTTTATTCCAAGTAAAATTATTTTATTTCCAGATTTTACTTCCTGCAAATGTGCCGTTTATGTGATTTCAGTGCTCATGCATCCGTATAGATGATGATGATGAAGAGTCTGTACGATCTGACAGGGTTAACAGTTTTCTGTCACAAACTTGTTTCCAGCAGAGAAACCGGCTCTGGATCCCAACACGGTGAAAATGTGGACGCTGTCGGCCAATGACATGGATGACGACGATGTGGTGAGAACCGGCCTGATCGTGGTTTGTGGTGGTGACGTAGATCCGTGTGGGCCATGCCCCTCGCGCTGACATGATACGACCCTCATGTAATAACCACGTTAGCATTAGCTAAGTGTTAGCATGGATTTTAACCCCTTCTGGCCTTTTCATCTGATTTGCTTTTACTCATTATATGAATTAGTTTTTTAAAATACTATTTTCTATTTAATATTCAATTGTGTTCTTTTACTCCAGTCTTTTTCTACATTTTGTTTTTATGATAGTAAATAAATCTAGGTGTTAATGGGTTGTGATCCCGTTGTTGTTGTTCCAGGATCTGTTGGACTCGGACTCTCTGCTGGACGAGGAGGATCTGAAGAAGCCAGATCCATCTTCTCTGAAAGCTCCCAGCTGTGGAGAAGGAGCTGCCAAGAAGAAGAAAGCCTGCAAGAACTGGTGAGATCCCAGCAGAGGTCAATCAGTCGTCAGCATACCGGAAAAATCTGGTCTTTCGCCTCCAAACCGCGAGCAGAACATTGATGCTGCTGATCTTTTTAATGAATTGTACTTGGATGAAGGCTTGTAGTTGGACCCTTTATTGCTGTTTTTCGCCACAAAAGAGCTCGTAACTAAATGTGCTTTAATATAGGAAGTGAAAACTTTCCAGCCGTGTACGTTGTGATGCTGATCACATGAAGTTGGTGCTGCTGCAGATTTTAACTGATATTTTGTGTTTGTGCAGCACGTGTGGTCTTGCTGAAGAGTTGGAGCAGGAGAGCAAAGAGAAAACCAGCTTACCAAAATCTGCATGTGGAAGTGTGAGTATACCTTCGCCTTTCCTGTCCTGGCAGGACAAACCGAGGAAATAATGATGTGCATTTTACCTGTGGCAGTGTTACCTTGGCGATGCCTTCCGATGCGCCAGCTGTCCGTACCTGGGGATGCCAGCGTTCAAGCCAGGAGAGAAGATTGTTCTGGACAACAACGCGCTGACCGACGCCTGAAACTGCAGATCTCTCAGCTCCAAAACATTCCTCATGTTCCATCCAAGACTCGACTCCCTCCGATGATTCCCGGCTGCTGGCTGGGAACCAGTTGCTTCATTCAGGAGTCCCATTTCAATAAACCACAGCGTTTGACTTCTGCCTCTGAATCAGGTTTTTTATACAAGTGAGGTCACGTTTCTGCTGAGGAATCTGGATCAATACGGATCAAATGGAAAGATGCTTTTCTTGTTCCAGTTACAGGAAGATATAAATATATATTTAGGTTTACGTTTTATGTCACTGGTCTAATTTGTCTTTTCTGACAAACGTTGCGTTTAGAACAACTTCAGTTCAGAGTTAATTTTACTGTTTTACAGGCAGATCTGACAGGTCTTTGTAGAGTTGCAGCTACTCGTACGTTAACAGGGTCAAACAGCAGCTATTTATCAGATGAAACTCCTCCCTTTTCACCGTGTCTCTACAAACATTTTTACTGGTTTCCAGTTAACATGAAAGTCTGGTTTTTATTTCCCAGTCTGGCTGGAAGCATTGTGCTAACCATCTGGGATGCAATGATATAAAACACAGTTTACTCCATCAGTACGTAAATATCTCCAGGAGGCACCAGCCTGTTGCCCCCGGCAACAGCTTCCTGCGCAAACATGTCCATGACGGAAAACGTCTGGATGAAATCATCTACCTTCACAGACAACTAGGACACAAACGCATCGTTCAGTATAAAACTTTATCCAAACCAGAGAGTTTTACAAATGTCCCAGTAAGTCATTCTGGGATGTTAGTAAAGTCTGGCAGGCCTGTGGATGATGATGGTCACGTAAGCAGTTATTAATGTGTAAAGAAGGAAAATGGACGAAGACGACGACCACAGATTAATAAATGTGCTGCAGGAGGAAGAAGTCAGGCTGTGATGCTAAAGTCCATCTTGATGTCTCCTGAACTGGGCTGAAAGGTGAAGCTGTAGGACACCTGCCGCCTGCCGTCACCTGGACTCTGCCACGGCGACCTGAAGAAATAAACGCCCTGTTTCCTGTGTCGACTCCACTCGCAGTCGCCCTGCAGGAACAACATGGAAAATGCAAGATGTTTTAGAGCGTTGTAGCCAGCACAGCTAACAGCTTACCCATTCAACTGAAAACAGCTTTTTCTGATCTTTTAACCAACAAGTTGCAAAGCAAAGGTTTGCACTTAGTTTATTTTCTGTTTGAGAATCTGATGTGTGACATCCCTGCCAGAATAAAGCGGTAGAATCAGCCTGGAATGAGTCCGTGATTCGCAAAGAAAGAGCCTGAACTTAGAAAACGGCTCGACGTTAACGTCAGAAAATATTTCTCTACGTTTCCTCGTCCAGTGTTTGTTTGACAGAACAAATCAGCCAAAGTATGAAAAGCGCCAGATAAAAACGCTCTAGGTGAAAGCTGATACCTGCTCACTGATTGGCCCAATCAGACCTGTGCTGACGGTGATGTCATCAGTTAGGTGGTACTCCATCCATAAGGCAACGCCATGGCAGCGACCGGTCCTGAAACACACCGTCAATAATACGACATGATGAAGATGACCAGCAGAAATGAACCCGGGTCTGAACCCGGATCTGACCCCCTGATCCCGGACCCTGAACCTGAGTCTGACCCCCTGATCCAAGACCCTGAACCAGGGACTGACCCCCTGACCCTGGACCCTGACCCCGGGACTGACCCCCTGATCCCGGACCCTGACCCCGGGACTGACCCCCTGATCCCGGACCCTGACCCCGGGACTGACCCCCTGATCCCGGACCCTGACCCCAGGACTGACCCCTGACCTTTCCACAGGTTGCATTCCAAAGCCGACCTCCACCATCGTGTAGATCTTTGGACTGAGACTAGATCACAGGGATGTGGTTTCTATCCGGAGCTCGTTTTCTGTTTAGTTTTTCTGTTGAGTTTTGATCTGCGTCGTCGTTAGGGTTGAAAAATTCTGGGAATTGTCAAAGTTGGAAACTTTCCATGGGAATTAACGTGAATATTTGGGAATTAACCAGAAATGTACTAAATGTAAGGTTTATTCAGGTAACAGAGAACGTAAATATGGTTGAGAAAATAAAATGTTGCATAATTGTGGCTAAAAACCAGATTTATAGCAAGCACACCTGATAATCTATGCTATTCAGGTAAAGTTCTGGGCAGTTTGGCAGAGTACCGAACCAAGCAAGGCCTTTGGGAAGGAATCTGGCAGTCATGCGAGCACACATCTGCATCCACCTGGTGGATCTGAGGCCCTTGCACCTGTAGCCTCCATCATCCTCCAAATCCCACCGTCATCAGCCGCCTCAGAGCGACCGGTCACTGTTCGGCAACACGGACACAAAGGTTCGCAGCTGGCTCACAAATGTGAGCGTGGAAAAACCGGCGACCATTCGGACAAACCGAAGGCTGTCTGAGCCTGACATAGCCATCCTCAACAAGGCCGAACAATGAGGAAGAGGAGTCGGATGCCGAAGAGGCGAACATGGAGGATGTTGATGGGGCCCAGGAAGAGGCTACTGACTGAAAGGGTCTGGAAAAAATGTAGAACATGCAGAAACTAGGCTTGGGAGGCTTTCATTTCACATTTTGAATGGGGGTGTTGCTCAGTACAGGAAGTAAAGTTTTCCAGTCTGAAGTAAATCTGCTGAAAAGTCATGTTTTTAATTGTTTTATTTTGCATGGATGTCTACTTATGACAAAACAAAATCTTGATATTTATGTTTGGATATAACAGTTCGAAATTATCCCCAAATTCCAGTTAATTCCCATGAACTCCCAATAATTCCCATAATTCCTGTGGAAAGTTTACAATTTGGAATATTTCCAAAATTCCCATAGAAAGTTTCTGGAAATTTCCCCTTTGCAACCCTAATCTTCGTTACGGACACAGAAAGCAGAAATGTTTGGCATCAGTCTGATTCAGGATTGAGAGGCATAAAAAACACACCTTATGAAAGGTAGTGATCCCTGGCTGCTGATTGGCTGTTGAGGCACGCACTGTGTGAAGTTAAAGGTCATGACGGCGGCGGACTGAGTGAGCGCCCGACATGGGTACTCCCACAGTGGGTGTGGCTCCGCCTCGCGGGACTCGCGGAAGTCCAGAGACCGCTGAGGAGACAAGAGAGAAGGTTTGTGATCCGACATGTTCCTCAGATATCAGCAGAAGCTCCGGTTCAGGCTGCTTCCTGCCGTCAGCTGGAGGCTGAAACGAGACTGTATGAATGCTGATTAAAACTCTAACAGAGCCGAACCGACGCTCGCACGTCAGTTTTAAGATGATTGGCGACAAGGACAGAAATACACGATGAGAAGCCAGCGAAGGTGTGACTTCACCGAGCTGTGAAGGAACTATAAACCAAAGTAACACACTTCTATTAAAGTCCAAACGGATGTAAACATTAAGGTTTTTATTACCTGGACCATTTCATCCATGGGGGAGACATCGAAGCCCTCACAGTTTCCACATGGAGCTCTTATTCTCCACAAATCCTGGTTAAAAAAACAAGCATTTATTTTCTAAAATCTTAGATAAGGACTTTCACAGGGATGGAGATGAACCTCCAAACAGGAACCCAGAAAGGCCCTGGCATCCATTCAGAGGAAATGGGTTTATTATAAACATTCCTGGTTCCAGTATTTCTCTCCATGTAACAGTACGAGCTCTTTAACTTGACCTGTAATCATTAATTTAACATTTGGATGTTTATTTGGGCCGTGATGGAAACAGAGGCGACTGAAACAACCAACTCTAGAACTACTGAGGAGAGAGAACAAGCATGTTTTCAGGAAGTTGATTTTTAAGGCATGAAATGTTGCTTGAGAGATGTTTTATAGAACAGCAGGTGACCTGGAACTCCACAGCCAGCATGTGCAGCGAGGCGGCGCCAGGCAGGACGGCGGCGTCGGGTCGCAGGAGACCGGACAGGGCGGTGCGACAATACCAGAAGAAGAGGGAGTGCCATGGTAGCAGGCTGGTGCTGAAGTACGGCTCACCCATCAGGACTGAGATCTTAGAAACACACAACATAGACTCAGGTGGGTCAGCTTCATCGTTTCTGCCTCCTGACCCACATAAATCAGGTTCATCTCCACAACCACGAGAGCCTCTACAGAACGCCGAGACGTGTGAGATTACCACACAAGTCTGTCACTGTGTCAGAGTAAATTCACCTGCAGCAGAAAGCGGCCATCTGAAAGAAAACCCGGACTCAGTGGAAACCAGAGCATAGCAGCCGGTAATGAGCAGAGCATCGCACTTCATTTCAAACTAAGGCAGAGTCATAGGACAACATACTTTTAGAGCTGGAATCAAACAAGGCCTGGTTTCTGGTGAAGAGGCAGCCGTCTCTGGAGCCAGCTGAGTCTCTTCCTCCATATGACGGGTTCCAGTGGGGAAGTTAGCCGAAGCTCTGGACAGAGCTGCTCTCATGGTTTCTACATTCCCAAAGAACTGCTGGGGTTAGAACTGTGTTCGGTTTGGATGCCGATGCTTGGCAGAGTCTTTTAGCTGAGTTTCTCCCGCCATGTTGCTATGCTACATGCTAGCATGCTGCTTCCTGCTGTCTGCTAACACCTGCTGGACTGTAGCACCTCATGCTGCCTCCTGTACAGGTGCTCTGTGATAAAGTTAGTTACTCTAACCCAGGCTGGATAACTCAGTTAGCATCTGTCTCCCATGCGGGAGACCAGAGTTCGATTTCCCAAGGGGATGAACATCAACACCTTCCAGTTGGGTCCTTAGCAAGACCCTTAAAGCTACGTAGATTATTGACTCTTAGATAATCTGATGCATGACAGGCACATGAACAGATTATCTGTCTCATTTAAACCGGCCGTTTCCATGGAAATTAATTATTTTTAAACATGACCCTACTCAGGTTGTTAAATGTAAATCTGATTTTTGTCCAATCATGTATGAGGCAGAATTACAGAGACGATCAGATGAAGTTACCTGTTCGCCTCTGAGGTCGTTTCTTGTCAGCTGTTCAGGTCTAACCTCCAGCAGCTCTACACCTCTGCTCATCGCGTTGGCTTCCAATATCTGCAGAGAAAAATGTGGGACATCACAGCTTCTTTCATGCACTTATATCCCACCTGTACATACAGCGGCTCCTTCAGCTTTCATCACAGCTCACATTCACAGAAGCTTCGTTTCTACAAGCTCATGCAAAGTCACAAAATGTATTTCCTTCCAGTTTTGGTGAATGTTTGGTCTTATATTGATGGTGGGAACATAAAGGCCCGTTTCTGCTCCCTTACAAGTGTAAACAGCGACGTCCGTTTCACATGTTGTCATACGTCACCATCCTCATGCTTCCATGCATGTTTTACGTTGCCATGGTTGTTAAGTCCGTTCCTCCACTAGAGGGCAGTGCTGAGTTTCATTTCCGCGTTCCGACATCAGTTTCAGACGCTGTTTAGCGGCGGTGATGCATCGCTCCCACCGCCCAACACGCCCTAAACACTCGCACAGTCTTTCTTCAAAAGTTTGCGCAATTTCTACAGTTGTGCTCGTCTTCATTCTTCTTCTGCTCTTTTGTTCCCTTCCTGGTCCTCTTCTTCTCTGGTTTGTTTCTTTCCCTGGTCCAGCTGTTCTGCTCAGTACTGCCCCCGCAGTTTCTGGTGGTATTCCTCCGTCTTCTGTGTCGAGCGACGGATAGCTAAGCTCCCTGAAAACGGACCAAATTACGCACATAGCAGCATAAATGGGCCTTAGTGTTGATCAGTGTTTGCCAACTAGTCAACTGGCTTCTTTGTTTTCAGCCCCAAGAATCAGCGTTGTAAACCAGGGAATAGTCAAATCAAGGGTATCTGTGGATAATCCAGTGTCCGAATCCAAAATCAATTGCCAGGAAACACAGAAGAGTCAAAAAGTCGAGTGATCTTCTTGCCATCTGTCTGCAGTGTGTGGCCGCAGCCTTTCCCTTGACCACTATGGATGGTGGTCTTTCTCCGGCAGCTTCAGCTTCACCTGTGCGGTGAGCACGCTCCACCTCTATCTCCCTCTGTAACGTCTGCTTCAGTCTTTTACTATTCTCCTCTGAATCTGCCCAGGAGTCACTTGGGCTTCAGGTATTCCATCACAATGTTGTTCCCCCTCTACTGACCCTCCAGGTACTCCGGCTTGTCCAGGACGACCTGCAGACCTTCACATTAAACGCCTGTTTGAATTGTGTTGCAATGATCAGACTGTTTTGCTTGAGTGATCTTTAGTTCATTCACATCTTTCTGTGTATATTTGCATGCTTAATTTGAGATCTCCTTTCGTGAATGAATCCAACTTGGAATTAGTCGAGTCCATAATGACTTTAACAAAGTCTTCCTGCTGTTGCTGTAACATAGCAATGAACACGTCTTTCTGGTGATTCAACAAGCCTTTTATCTGAGTGAAGGATACATATTCTTCTTCAGTGTTTCTTTGCTGCTTTGGTCCCATTTTAATTTGTACCAGAGGATGCAGGCTGTGGTACTAGTTAGCCAAGCTTTAATGGGTTAGCAGCAGCTGGTTAGCACAGAAGCACAGGCGTCTGTCAGCAGCTGGAAACAGCTGAATGTGCAAGTGGAAACTGCATAACAACAGTTAGTCCGTTCACTCGTTAGCTCGATGTTGGTGGCTAGCTCGATGATAGCAGCAAGCTCAGTGGAGTGCCTAGCCTCACCTGGGCTTGCTCTGGCTGCTAACTTGATGGTATCCTCTACCATCTACCACAATAGAGTGCCTGGCCTCCCTCAGGTTCGCACCAGCAGCTAGCTTGATGGTATCCGCTGTCTCAGGGCGACTCTGTGACTCCATGAATATAGAATGGTGAAGTGACTCATTGTAAAGCCTTAAGCTTTGTTTCCATCGGCGGGTCGGGACAGGACTGGTTAAGTCGGGACGGATTGGGACGGTTAGGGTGTGAATGTGCTTTGTAAACAGCAACCGTAACCTTACCTGAGAGGCGAAGCATCAGCCGGATAGCAATAGATGCCTCAGCTACGTCACAGCATGACGCCATCAGACCAGAACAGAAGGGCCCCAACAAAGTAGGACGGGTCAGGCTGGACATTAGCGACCTTTCTCAGTTTTTACATGTGGAAACACTGAAAAATGTGTCCCGACCCGCCATGCAGCCCTGCTCTGGAAACGGGGCTTAAATGACCTGCATTCATCAGCAAAACAGTACTTTACAGCATCATTTCACTTACTCATGATTCCTGACAGCTTATAGCAGCATTCACACAAACTGAGGCGCTGCACTGGACTTCCAGGTGATGCTGTACACACCAGCATGAACACATGCGTGGATGCAGGTACAGGTGAAAGCGTCATGGCAGGGTGGTTGCAGAGGAGGCGGTGGCATAGGCCGGCGCCGCACCATAGCGGAAATTAATCAATTAAAGCCTGCGGCTTTGATTAGTTTCCTCAGTAAACATTCAGCAAATGAGCTGATGTCTTTATTAACACAGTATGATGTCAACTTAGTAAATAATGGATTTAACACATCTCAAAGATCTGATAGAAAACTAAATACTTTACCTGCTCCACAACCTGTTTAGACATTCTGGAGTTTTCCAAACTGAACACCTGAGCAGGGGAAATAAAAAAAAAAAGGACAAATGTGGTGTGTTGGCCTCGTGAAGCTGCAGTGTGTAAACACATGATGAGAGCAGAGTACCTTTCTGGCTCCAAGCATATGAGCGATCACCGGAAGCAGACTTCCATCACTGACGGCCAGACAAACGCCGTCATCTCTGAGAACCTGCGGTGGACACGGCTCATTAGAGACAGTTGTACGTTTCCTATCCAGAGTAAAACATTCCCACCTGAATTTAAGCAAAGAGGTTATTCTTGCAGCGCTGATTATCGTTCAGATGAAACAAGTTATTTAACCCCAACTAATGCAATGAGTAGATTCTCATGTGGAAAGCTAAAGTAAGATGGCGACGTAGGTAGTGGACACGTCACGACTCGCTTTGCTCCACTGAAATAATTATAATAATAATATAAATCCCTCTAATTGACGATATACTGTGGAAACTTTCAGACAAGTTACTCTACAGTTGTTCTGGCTTTGTATCTATATATTTGAATCACTACTTCGCAATGAGCACCAGAAAGGGTTTAAGGCGAGGAGATGATAGCATGCCGGTGGGCGCATCTGTGGATAATAGCACGCAACCACAGCCCAGCGAGGACACACCACCTGCCTTCATTCAGAGATGGACAAGGGCTTCTCCAGGATACATGACATGGTAAGAGGACTGCTTGAGTAGAAAAAGATAGTGGAGAAAATACACAGTGAACACTCAGTTATCAATAAAAAGTTGGGGGATCTTTTGGCCGAACAGATGGAATATGAAGCAACCGCTGTGGATCTACATGGAGAGTTGAGGCCAGCTCAGAGGAAAACTTGATGACATGGAAAATAGAGCCCGCCGAAACAACCTAAGCTTGGTGGGCTTTCCCGAAAGAGTTGAAGGCGGTGATGGTGAAAATGAAATGTACCACCGTACTCTGCAACCTTGCCCAGCTGAGCATGACAGACCACGGGAACTGGTTATTCGCCTCCCGGCTGCTCGACAACTAAAACAGTACAGCAGCTACCATCAAGATGTTCGGAGATGTGTCCGCAGCGCCGTAAAGCATCCGCTGACCTGAAGAAACTGCTGCAGAGATGCGACAGCCTGCGCTACCCAACAACCAGTGTCCAAAATTAACTTTGACTCATCGGCCAAGTTGGCCGGAAGATGACAAAATCCACCGGCCGAGCATATTTTTTTACCGACCAAAATATTAAATTATTTTCCCACACATACCTCATGTTACCGCATGTTATTTCTATAATATGGTAATATGTTGGATGCAAACAGACAGGAAGTCACAGCAAAATTTAACAGCAACAAGAAAAAATATTTTATTTGATAAACTGTCAACGTCTGAATTCATTAACTGAAACCTAATCTGACTCCTTCTCTGCTCTTGGTGCTTTCACACAGTCCATGAAGTCTGGCCTCCTGCTCCTAACAGTCCTTGTGCCACAGCAGTACAGCCTTCCTGGGATCATACTCTCTTATTTCTGGAGAACACAGCTGGACCATAAGGAGATCTGACAGTGTCTCAGGGTTTAGACTGGACCGCCAGTCGGTTTTGACTAGTTTCATTGTGTTGAACCCTCTTTCACATTCAGCAGTGGAGGGAGGGACAGGATCAAGTCAAATAATGCCAGCAAATCAGGGCAGGAATGCTGAAGGCTCCTGTTAACACTGATCCGGGACATCTTCAGCAGGGACTTGGGCTCTTGGAACATCAGTGCCTTGAGGACAGTCCACTGGTCAGGGATCCTTTCAACATGGATACCAGAGGTCACCAGGACAGGCTTGAAGTGGTCCACAAGTGTTTCTACTTCTGTGTCACCAAAATCTAAAATAATAGTACAAATACATCACATTACAATAAGCAAGCAGTTTTGATTCACAGCCTGACTGGACTGCTCTAATAAAGCAACCTGCTGCTTGATCTCCTGACTCTGGCTGGTTGGTGAAGCTGACTAGCTTGGTAGCATGCAGAACCCCTACACTGGCTTCCTGGAAGCCGCGAGGCATACTCTCTACTAGCTTCTGTGGGAGGTGATGAGCGCCTTGTTATCAGCTGCTCTGGTAAGTGACATTCCCTCATAGCCTTCTGCAAATGTGGCTTTCATCATGGGCCCGTCTGATGAATAACAGCAACACACTTTCTCTCTTTCCAATATAACCTTTTTAAAAGAAAATACTAAAAGTAAACAGACATATGTGGTTTTGTACTTCAAGTACTGCCTGTGTAGAGCACAGGCCACTGTGGGCCTCTGATTTAGTGATGAGAGACCGGCTGCTCACATGTGTGAGTGTTGGGCAGGAAGCCACAAACGTGGACAAAAACAGCTTCCCTGACAGTGGAGTCCTTCCTGGCCTTGGCCTGCTGGACACCTCGGATATTTGAGCATCAGGAGACTGAATCTAAAATACATAAACAACAAACACATCAATAGACAATTGCTGTAGATCAATTATGGTACAAGTTTTTAATGTAACTGTTATTTATTGGACATTACACATTATTGATTACTGAGTGCTACTTAGCATAGCAATCTAGAGCCACTACCTGCTCAAGGTGCAGGACAAGCCCCCGGTAACCTCGCAGGAGATGGTCCAGGGCACGCAGTAGGTGTCCTATCCATCGGGTCCCACCAATTCTGGTGGACACCAATGGCGTGTGCCCGAAAGCCTGGAAGCTGTTTATCAGATTTGCCCTGTTAAGTGCACTGGTGTGATAAAAGGCCACCAAGGAGGTATTCTACTTTCTGGAACATCACATTTGACCACATGGCATCAGAAAAGCTCAGTTGAAGGTGGTGTGCCATGCAATGGATGCCAATGATGTAGGCCCTGTCGCCCTTCCGCTGGCTGATAAGACCATTTTTGGCTCCAGTCATTACTGAAGCTCCATCAGCTCCCAGAGCGACCAACTTGTTCCCCCAGTCATCACTCGCTTCATCCATGATGGCACTGATGGCTTTGCTTATGTGTGATGCGTCTGCCTTCTCCACCGACTTGATGCCAACAAACATTTGGCCCTGGTGACAGAATCTGACATAAACTTCCCCTCTTTCACAGAACTGTCTGTGGAGCCATCCTGTGGTAATAGAGAGAAATTTAGCGTTTTTCAGATTCTCTCTGATGTCGTTTCTCTCCACCTCTGCTACGTAATGCATAAACACTTTGGCCTGCTTCTCATTCCTGTACGCTGATTGCACAGCAATTCCTTTTTGTTCATCCAAACTGCAAAAACAAACAACAAAAATCTAATTAATTAAAAATCGATATAAAACCATGTTATGCAGTGTAACTGACAGCTTGGCATTCTTGAAAATGATCCTTTGTATTGTGAAGTTACTCAGCCATTGCTGTCTGCTTAGATCTTACAAAGAAGCAAAAGTTTTACTTACTCACACAAGTCGGGAAATGGCCTTGCTTGCTTGCCAACGGCATGTACGGTGCGAAACAGTGTTTTCACTTTTGAGCTTGTTTGCTCCGACATTGCTATCAGCGCCGCCACCGAGGGTGTCGCGAGGCTCAGATTGAGCCCGGGACACAGATACAAAGGCAGCATGACATTTACTGTGTTCATGTTCACGGATGCTCTCCAGCTTCAAAGTTTTATTTCCTACTACAAATGAGTCGTTTCTGTTCTCTTTAGCAAACTGGTGACACACGGAACAGCTCATTCGCATGACACCGCAATCATAATGTAGCCAATGTCTTGTGACGCCGCATCTCCAAAGTGCCACTTTTCACTAACTTTCTGGTTGGAGCTGGAAGCTGCTGGTTTATCCTCCAGTTCACCGTGTTTTCTTTTGGAAAGCTGGCCGACTCCTGCTAAAAATCTCCACATATTCCTGCTACTTAATTAGCCTGAGCTAGTTGGTAAAGAGAAGTGATGTTGTGGGTGGCATTCTCGCGTCACGTGCATATGTTTGCATCAGTGTATGTGTGTGTGCGTGCGTGTCGCTCATACACACAGACAGCTGAGGAACATAAAGAAAGCCACCAAAATGAAGACTGAAAAACATGACTAAATTGGTACAAGCATTTACTCGCCATATGGCGGATAACCCTCTGAGATTTACTCGCCAAACGGATATTTTACTTGCATTTGGCGCCTGGCGAGTGTTAATTTTGGACCCTGCCGACAACGCTGCGATTCCATCTAGTTGGAGAACGTCATTCCTTTACCTCTCCAAAATCAGCCCAGACACATCTGCGACAATATCATCCTGAATTTTTTTGAGTTCGAGTTAACATAATTAACCTCTGGGCCCGCTTTCCACAACTCCAGCATTGGGAACTTTTGACTGACAGGCGCCACCAAAACATGCACAAGGTCTCTGGATTTTCTGTTTAGACACAGTCTATTATCATCTTACAGTTGAGTGTGGACACACCAATCCCTCAAGGTATGGAAAGAAAAAAACAAAACTAAAAGAAGCTGATGTTACTGAAGAGGAGGTTCGAAGGGTGGCAAAGCTCCTGGGCCGGATGGATTTTCCATTGATTTTTATAGGACGTTTTTGTCTATAAACCTACGCCCATATCAACAAGGAGACCCTGTTTAATGGGAAATTACGCAGCAAAATTCTAGCCAAAATGATTGCAAGCAGGTTAGTTCCCCTTATACCTGATCTAGTAGCCATGGACCAAACAGGGTTCATCATTAACCGTTCTAGCTATGAAAATGGTCAAAGGTTTTACAATAGTATTCATTTGCAGCTGTCTCTTTGGATGCTGAAAAGGCCTTTGACCATGTTGAGTGGAACTTTTTATTCTGTGTTCTTTGGAAAATGAATTGCGGCCCCAGATTTATGGCAATTATTAAAATCCTTAATCAATACCCAAAGGCAGCAATTCTCACTAATTCTGACATCTCAGTTTATATTGCCAAGAGGAACCCGGCAAGGGTGTCCGCCTCACCTTTTCTTTTTGCTTTGGTAATCGAACCACCAGTCGTAGCAATACGATCAAACTCACAGATTCATGGAGTAGTAGTTGGAAATGTTAAACATACCATTTCATTATACGCTGATGACATAATGCTTTTTTTTTTTTTTTTTACTATGCCTGAGATGTCATTTCCTGCACAGAGTACAAGGTAAACAACACAAAGAGTATTATCATGACTCTCCATTCAACTGCAGAAGCTATGCCCAAACTGAATATGCCATTTTCATGGGCTGGTACTTGCTTAACATGTCTTAGCTTACAAATATCAAACTAGACCAGACATTCACTACAAAATTTTGTCCATTGTCGAAAAGGCGGGGGCAAGAGTTGGAGAGATAGAAAACGCTACCTATTTCATTAACAGGTAGCGTAAATTGTATTAAAACTAGTGTACTTCCTAGGTTTTTATTTTTTTTTAGGATTCTTCCTTGTCGTGTTCCTCAATCTTTCTTTAAAGGTCCCATATTATACACTTTATTCCCAATCTGAGACCATTCATTAATATCTAAATGAAATATTTCCGCCATGGTATGGACAAATCGACCCTCAGTTTGAGTGCAGCGGCTTCTCTTCACCTCCCTCTTTTTAGCAGCTTCAGAAATGTGCCGTTTATGGTGGGCGGAACCATGGTGGAGCAGCTCAGCTGTTGGCTCCGCCCATCGCATCGCCCGTCATGAGGTGATTGACAGGTTAATATATTTTCAAGCTATCAGACTAATAAGGCCGAAACGATAAAATAACTGCCAGCTCTTACCTCTCCAGCTGTGTCACGGACAGTTGGTATTGAACCTGGCTTCAGCTTCAAACGGTTGGCGAAGCCTGCTTTCCATGCCCCCATGTTGTGGAAACAGTCCTCTTTGAAATGCTGGCCACAGACATGCAAAACCTTTGGAAGTTTTCCGGGTACATTTCCTCCAAAAATAAAATTAATCCACTCAGTCCTCGTGGGTTCAGTGGATGGAAGTAAAAAAACGTTTTCGTGTTCATTTATGCAGCCACAAACAGAACAGTGCTTCTGTCGCTTAGCCATGTCCGCTAACGAGGGTTGCCGAAGAGGGAAAAACACTGGGCGCTAGGTGATTTTTAGAGGGCGGGCTTTGAGAGCCGGTAGACGGGTCCATCGCTCTGTGGGGAGTGGTTATTGTCCCTTATGACGTCATAACGTACACGCTTTCAAACAAGCTCATTTCAGCGCTTACTTCCCTAGAGGTGGAGCAGGGGGGAGAGAGAGCGCCTGAAAGAGTTTCACACTTACGGGTCTCCTACACATGCGGGGGGACCAGTATGACTGTTCCAAAACCATTAAAAAGTGAATTTTGCATAATATGGGACCTTTAAGTATCTAAATAGTAACTAAATTTCTATGATGGGGCAAATCGGCTAGAATAAAACTAAAAATCCTTCAGACATCTGGTGGCCGATGTGATCACGAGTCCTTGTTTTCCTTAGAATTTTGACCTTAACTGTTCAGTCTGGAGTCTAAACATTTTTTAAGTGCCCACAGGTTAGAGATTATTTTAGAGTTCAACAAGGAGGTAAACTACTGTCTTTATAGCCATTGGAATTGGACACTTATATAGTGTATAAAGATGTTTAAACTATGTAGAAAATGTCAGAAGTTTTCTGTTAGCGGCCCAGTAGGTGCCAGGTTTAAAAGGAACAAGATCTTGGGATTAAATTTAAAGATGAACATTGGAAAGCAATTTGTCAAAAGAATCAGACATTTCCTTTTAACAGTTACCTTAGACTGTAACAATTTCATTTGATTCACCGAGTATACTATACACCACAGCGTATAAATAAAATGAACCCCGAACTCTCAGCTTTGTACCCTCGAAGTAAAAGGGAGACTGGCTCTCTAATCCATAAATGTTCGGTCATGTTCCTAAATGGACAAATTCTGTAAAACATTGCAAAAGTTTTTGGTTCTGAATTTGTTTTAAACCCAAGATTTGAATTACTTGCAGATGAGTCAGTATTACCTTTATATACTTTCCTTTCCAATGGCGTGCACGTCTGGCACACCCTCTGTTACCTTTGGTCTCTGGAACTGTCAGTCCTCAGTGAACAAAACAGAATTTATCAGTTCATTGATAAATGTCTCTGACATTCAGGTCCTAGCCCTGACTGAAACCTGGATCCGTCCAGAAAACACAGCTACACCAGCTGCCCTTTCTCTCAATACAGAATTTACCCAAACACCTCGCTCAGCTGGACGAGGAGGTGGAACAGGCTTTCTTATTTCTACAAAGTGGAACTTAACTTCTGTCCGTCCTATGGCTAACTGCTCATCACTTGAGTATCACCAGTAAAGGTCTCTACACCATCACTGCATACATTCTGGTCATTTACCGCCTCCGGGTGGCAGCATAGATGGGTTTGTCTCTGAAATGGACACGATTCTCTCTGACATTCCTGATGATGACACACCACTAACTGTCATGGGAGACATGAACATTCACATTGACAAACCACAGGCAACTGACTTTCTGGCTTTCATCTACTCTTTCAATCTCAAACTGGTTCAGACTCCTCCAACACACAAAGCTGGCAATACTCTTGACTTGGTGCTGATCAGAAACTGCTCCACAGCCGACCTGTCCGTTACCCCGCTGCACCTCTCAGACCACTTCCTGGTTAAATTCTCTGTCTTCCTTCCTCATGTCACTCAAGCAGCTCCAAAAATGGTGTCCTACTGCAGAAACTTGAGATCCCTCAGACCTACACAGCTGTCTGATGAGGTTTACTCTACCCTCCCTTCCCACTCAGACTTCTCCTTACTGTCTGTTAATGAGGCTACAGAAACACTCTGCTCCTCTCTCACCTCCTCTCTGGACAAACTCTGTCCTCTGGTGTCAAAACCAGCCAGACAAAACCCTCCCAGTCCATGGCTCACAGAGGCTCTAAGGGAGCACAGAGCTGGACTCAGGACAGCAGAAAGAAAGTGGCGCAAATCAAAAGAACACACTGACTTGTCTGAGTACCAGCAAAAACTTGAAACTTTCACATCCAGTCTAAAGGCGGCTAAGATAGCCTTTTATCAGAACAAGATCCACAATGCTCCCAACACACGACAACTTTTCATGGCGTTTAACTCTCTTCTATCTCCACCACCTGCTCAGCCTCCCACTGTGCTGACTGCAGAAATGTTTGCTTCCTACTTCACTGAAAAGGTCGCTACCATCAGTAACCAATTCACTGAGCCTGACCAACTCAGCCTTGCCAAACCAGCTACTGGTGCCTCACTCTGCTCTTTCCGCTGTCTAAATGAGGACGAAGTCTCTAAACTTCTAGTCAGCTCAAAACCCACGACCTGTCCTCTTGATCCTGTTCCCTCTGACACCCTGCAGAGCATTTTACCTACAGTCAAACCTGCAGTAACTCATATTATCAACTCCTCTCTTAAATCCGGTGTCTTTCCTTCTGCCTTCAAGCAAGCTCGGGTTACCCCGCTGCTGAAGAAACCCACACTCAACCCAGCCCAGGTTGGAAACTACCGGCCGGTCTCACTGCTTTCATTCATGTCTAAACTACTAGAGCGTGCCGTCTTCAGTCAGGTCTCACAGTTCCTCCAAGACAACAACCTGTTTGATCCATATCAATCTGGATATAGGCAAGGTCACTCTACTGAAACTGCTGTCCTGTCAGTTACTGATTCCCTACGGCTTGCCAGATCCACTGGTCAATCCTCAGTCCTTATACTGCTGGACCTGTCGGCTGCCTTTGACACGGTCAACCATCACATACTGTTCTCCAAACTCTTGGAGCTTGGCATCTCAGGATCTGTCCTCTCGTGGTTTACATCTTACCTCACAGGGAGATCCTTCAAAGTATCTTGGCGAGGGGGCGTATCCAGATCACATGGGCTGACAACAGGGGTGCCTCCGGGCTCGGCCCTCTTCTCTTTTCACTATACACCTCCTCACTCGGTGCAGTCATTAGCTCTCATGGTTTCTCCTACCACTGCTATGCAGATGACACTCAGCTTTTCCTTTCTTTCCCACCTGATGACACAATGTCTCTATGTGAATATCAGCATGTTGATGATATCTCCGCATGGATGAAGGATCGCCACCTTCAGCTAAATCTGTCCAAGACTGAGCTTATTGTCTTTCCAGCCAGTCCTTCTTTACCGCCACAGATAAGTGTGCAGCTTGATTCAATCACACTAGTGCCTACATATTCTACCAGGAATCTTGGTGTCATGGTAGACAACCAGCTGACCTTTAAGGACCATGTTGCCTCGGTTTCCCGGTCTTGCCGATTTGCTCTCTACAACATCAGGAGGATCAGACCATACCTGACTGAACACACGACCCAGCTCCTGGTCCAGGCTCTGGTCATTTCACGCATTGACTACTGCAACTCCTTACTGGCTGGCCTGCCTGCATGCTCAGTTAAACCTCTACAGATGATCCAGAATGCAGCAGCACGTCTGGTCTTCAACCAGCCTAAAAGAGCTCATGTCACTCCGCTGCTAATTGCTCTTCACTGGCTTCCAGTTGCAGCACGCATCAAATTCAAGGCTCTGCTTCTGGCTTACAAAACAATAACCCAAACGGCTCCGGTCTACCTTCACTCCTTAATCCAGAGCTACACTCCCTCTCGACAGTTACGCTCTGCCAGTGAAAAACGCCTAGTGCTCCCACCACAAGGTGGCGCCACATCAGTAGCTAGACTCTTCTCCTCTGTTGTTCCCCGGTGGTGGAACGATCTACCAAACTCCGTCCGAGCCGCAGAGTCCGTATCCACTTTTAAGACTAAGCTAAAGACTCAGTTGTTTAAGGAGCATTTCCACATTTAGCTTAACTAAATAAGCTAGAAAGATTTGTCCAGCTTTTTGGCTCAACCAAGCACTGAAGAAGCTGCGTGCACTTATGCCCAAGATGATATTGTGTGATGAAATCATGCACTTATGCCCAAGTTGATATTACGTGATGAAATCATGCACTTATGACCATGTTGATATTGTTTGATGAATGAATCGTGATCCTGTATTTACTTAAAATGACTACAAAAAAAAAAAATTAATTCACTGCACTAGCACTACATGACAGCACCTAGGTCCAACTGGACTCAAAAGTGGTCTGACACTTAATTATGACGTCCCATCTTGTTTGAATTCATGCTTGTGTTGTTCTTGCTCTCAAATGTAAGTCGCTTTGGATAAAAGCGTCTGCTAAATGACTGTAGAATAGAATATTCTAAATTTAATATCGGATTTTTTAAAGGTGAAATAAGTAGCACTGACACCTAGTGTTTCAAATCAGAACTGCAGTGGAAAGAGGAAAACACGGAGAGCGTTCTTCCTCCCGGTTAGAGAGAGGACGGTTCTTTTATACAGTCTATGAAGGATGGAGAACAAAGCACCAGCAAACATCACGATGAAGAGCGAAGATGATTCACACACACAGTTAGTTGATATGCTTTCCAATGCTAGCGCTAATTTCATGCTCTAATTTACGTTAGCATAAAATAGTGTAAAACGCTACATTAATCAACAAATGCCACGCAGCGGCTGTTTTCCCTTAGTCTCACTTAATAAATTAATTTGATAGTAATTTCATAAGTTTATAAGGACAAACACAGACTTGGTCCAAACATCATTACATTTGTTGTTGTAAACTAACAGGCCACCAGTTTACTCCACTAATAAGTCCATACAGTCACACACATTCATTTAATGAGTGCCGAGAAATAAATTAAACTAAAATCTTTGTAAATCAAGATAAACTTTTCGGTTAATTTAAGCAAAATTCCGGTGCTTACCTGTCGAGGTGCCAGGTCAGACTTTTCCACCTCTCAAAAGATTCTCCCATATTGATCCTCGGTTTATTCCGTTTTTGGTCCTTTGCTTTTTTAGCAGGATGCCGAGGCTTTTTATGTTTTTCTGGAATTATTTCTGGTCCGCTTCTTTTACTAGCTTCCATACCTGCACGCTGCTGCTCTTTTGCCAACATAAAATACCAAACACTGCCTTGTTTAGCAACCGTGGGGAGTTGCATATGATTGGTTAATGAACCAGGAAGTAGGAAAGAGCAACACAGTTCACAAAAGTTATTCCAGCACATTACTCTTACTTTGAAAGGAGAAAAACTTGACAAAGACATTGTTGATGTAAAGAGACAGACTGTTTATAGGGAGGCTTCCTTTTATCCCTCGCAGCAAATGACAACATTTTAAATTAATATGCTTCTGGAGTCCCACAGGCCAAAAAGGCCCGATAGGACTCCTTCTTCACTTTGACGGCATCCCTTACTGCCGGTGTCCACCAACAAGTTTGGGGGTTACCACCACGACAGGCACCGACGACCTTATGGCCACAGCTGCTGCTGGCCGCCTCGACAATAGAGGCACGGAACACAGCCCATTCGGACTTAATGTCACCCGCCTCACCCGGGACATGGTTGAAGCTCTGCCGGAGATGGGAGTTGAAACTCCTTCTGACAGGGAACTCTGCCAGACGTTCCCAGCAGGCCCTCACAACACGCTTGGGTCTGCCAGGCCTGACCGGCATCCTCCCCCACCATCTGAGCCAACTCACCACCAGGTAGTGATCAGTTGGCAGCTCCGCTCCTCTCTTCACCTGAGTGTCCAGGACATGTGGCCGCAAGTCCGACGACATGACTACAAAGTCGATCATCGAACTGCGGCCTAGAGTGTCCTGGTGTCAAGTGCACATGTGGACATTCTTGTGTCTGATGTTCGTTATGGACAGTCCATGACTGAACTGCTGTTTGGTGCATAAGCACAAACAACAGTCAGGACCCATCCCCCCACCTGAGGCAGAGGGAGGCTACCCTTTCGTCCACCGGGGTAAACCCCAACGTACAAGCACCAAGTCGGGGGGCAATGAGCATGCCCACACCTGCTCACCGCCTCTCACCGGGAGCAACTCCAGAATAGAAGAGGGTCCAGCCCCTCTGGAGGGCAGTGGTTCCAGAGCCCAAGCCATGTGTCGAAGTGAGTCCAACTATATCTAGCCGGAACCGCTCAACCTCGCGCACCAGCTCAGGCTCCTTCCCCCCCAGAGAGGAGACATTTCACGTCCCTAGAGTTAGCTTTTGCAGCCGAGGATCAGACCACCAGGGTCCCCGCCTCTGGCAGCCGCCCAGCTCACACTGCACCCGACCCCTATGGCCCCTCCTGCAGGTGGTGAGCCCACGGGAGGAGAGGCCCATGTCACCCTTTCGGGCTGAGCCTGACCGGGCCCCCTGGGCAAAGGTCCGGCCACCAAATGTTTGCCTCCGTGCCCCACCTCCAGGCCTGGCTCCAGAGGGGGGACCCGGTGACCTACGTTCGGGCAAGGGAAACCTGGGTCCATGATTTGTCGTCATCATGTCGACATCACGTGTATATATGGAGATGTTTGTGTAATTGTATATTTATTTTAATTGTGTAATGTGTTAAGTACACCCTTCATGGTGATATGTGAGAGGGAAATTTTTTGTTAATAATGCCAATTTATAGATAAATGACGAAAAAAAAACAACAAAAAAGCATGTGGAAAGACACATCCGTGGTCAAGGAAAAGATGTTAGTCTGTTTCAGAAGGGTCAGATCATCGGCATCAAGCAGAGGAAACATCTAAAGGCGTATTTATGGTTGTAGGCTCGGCGTAGCTCCGCAGAGGCTTGACGTGCACCTCCTCCAGACCTGATGTGCACCCCTGCTACGCAGACGGTTACGCGGAGGTTCTCCCATGTCTTGTTCTCTTGGTCAGTTTGGGATCACGTGTTGCTGGATATTAGGATCTTCTCGCTGAATTTGTGTGGTAACCACCGTTTTTAAAAACAATAACCGGTGGATCGAGTTGATGAGAAGCTGATCGAATTATTTCTTTGTTTTCCTCACAAGCTAATAAAGACACTGAACCGTACTGGACACCGTTGTTGTTTTAAAACAGGAAATACCTACTGTAGCGAATTCCAGCATCTTCAAAATAAAGAGTGGAACTTTTGTTTAATCCTGACTGAATTAACCATTTTTGAGGATTTTTCTCCTTACAGACAAACAGTCTCTCTCACTCCCAAAGTGGGACTCAGATTTATGACTTGGTTTCCAGTTCCACAGGTCAACAAACGTCAACCCTCCACACCTGGACTCGGAAGTACTTTAAGTTATATACAAGATCTGGGAAATTTCTGAACTTGAATCTTCTGCAATATATCTGCCTTATAGTTAACGAAATGAATGTTTTATGATTCCCAGGTGGTACTCATCTGGGACGTTCTCCACCTTTTTTTTCAGGCAATCCTAACTGGGCCAGGACATCCGGAAACATCAAGAAACGTTTATCTTACATTCCAGAGGGTAATAAAGTGATTTAATTATTCTCTGTGCCAGCACGGAGAAAACAAAGACTTTGTGTGAAGAGTAAAAGATTGCACTCTTATTATTTTAAAATGTTCATTTAAATAGATATATATATACGTAGGGGTGCAACGGATCATGACTGAACCCGGAGCCGTACGGATCACTAGCCACGGTTCGGATCACATGTGTACCGCGGATTGGGTGTGTTTTATTTCATGATCACGCACATGAAGATGTGTCACTGACAACGACGGAAAAAAAGGCAACACAGCAGCTAATCACCAGTGCATTTCAGCAGCCTTTCCCTGTAACATCACAGCGGTTTAAAAATATTACAAAATCCATCGGAGTGTTTATAGCGGCAGGTATGAGGCCATACTCCCTCGTGGAGAACAAGGGATTTAAATATATGGTCAAAGAACTTGAGCCACGGTACGAAATCCCCTCGAGCACACACTTTAGCACAGTCATACTCATTGCGCGGCTCGTCATGTTTTGATTGGCGGCTCAAATGGTAGCATATAAAAGGCATAACACAGCCAGTACATTTTCTTTAAATGTGCCACATAAATATACAATATTAGAGACAGAATATTAGACTACAAACAGTCATTATATTCTTCCTCCAGCCACAATTAATGTTGTTTCCAAAAGGGAGTAACTGTCAAATCTGGCAACGCAGCATGCTGATGTCATTGTTTATAACAGCGGCGCATTTGACTGCTGTAAGCTACGTGCTGCAAGGTTAACAACGGTAGCCATCTTGATACAGGCTACACGTTAAAAATGGATTGTTTTCTAATAAAAAAAAGGACAAAAAACAGATGAACAGACACGGGGGAGGAATAGTGAAGATAAGGAGTGTGAGGATGCCATGAACTCAAGTGAACATGAAGATGCCGAAGAGGGAACGAGCAGGCTAACAGGTGTTCCAAAGAAACAACGAAAGGTACGAGCTATACAGAATGAGCATCGGAAATTTCAAGAAAATGGAGGGAAGAATTCTTATTTGTCCTTCATGGCGTGAAGCCCCTGTGCTTAATATGCTTGTTTCAAACAAAGCAACTTGGAGCGGCATTTCAAAACCATGCATCCAAAATTCAATGAAAATTATCCACGTGGAAGCCAACTCAGAAACACAAAAATAGCACAACTTACCGCTTCACTTTCTGGGCAGCAAAATCTTATCCACAGGACAACTTCAACTGCTGAACATTTGACAGAGGCAACTTTTGAGATAACATGGATTTTAGGGCGTGCAAAAAAAACATTCTCAGACGCTGAAATAGTAAAAGATTGCTTTTTGGAGTCAGCAGAGATATTGTTTGCAGACTTTGACAACAGGGATACGATTCTTAAACAAATAAAAGGATTACAGTTGTCTGATTCAACAATAATGAGACGGATGGAAGACATTGGAAAAGACATACGTGACCATGTTTCAGCGTAGCAGTGGATGAAAGCACAGATGCACCGATGTTGCTCAGCTGTTTGTTTGGGTGAGGTTCCCAAAAGAAAATTCTTTTCGAGAGGAAATGTTGTGCCTACTACCACTTCTTGGCCAAACAAGAGGAGAGGATATTCTGAATGCACTTTTGGTATTTTTTGAGGAAAAAGCCATCAGCTGGTCCAAACTTTCAAGTGTGTGTACTGATGGTGCCCCAAGCATGCGAGGAAAAGAAAAGGGTCTTGTTGGCCTCATGAATAAGAGATGATATACCCAATTTTATCAGTTTCCACTGCATCATCCATCAAGAGTCGTTGGTATCAAAGCTTAGAAACAATGAATTCCATAATGTGATGCAAAAGTTTGTGCATGTGGTCAATTATATTGTATCAAGAGCACTAAACCACAGACAGTTCAGGCAGTTAATTGAAGACTATGACACAGAGTACAGAGATTTAGTGATGCACAGTGAAGTAAGATGGTTGTCCCGTGGAAAGGTGCTGGAGCGATTTCTAATCCTCCTTCCTGAAATCTGCACTTTCTTGGACAGCAAGGGGAAACACCAGCCAGAGTTGAAAGACCCAGATTGGATCGTGCAGCTGGCCCTCCTTACAGACATCACCTGTCACCTGAACACTCTCAACTTGCAGCTCCAAGGGAGAGACGAGCTCCCCAGTGACATGGTGAAGGTAATCAGAGCAATCCAAAACAAAATAACTGCTCTGTGGATACCTGACAGAGAACTCATCCACTTCCCAAAACTCAGAGCAACAACCACTAGTGACCCATCTCTGCAGCAGCACTTCAGCTACAGGTTTTGTTGAAGTCTTGGAGGAGCTGAAGGGTGACTTTGAATCCAGATTCAGTGATGTGAGTAAACATAAGGAGATTTTCAATTTTATTGAAAACCCCTTCCATGTGGATATCTCCACTCTTACTCCAACCATCATGCAGCTCTGCCCTGACAATCGTGCTGCTCTGGAAAGTGAAATAATCGAGCTGCAAACAAATGACATTCTCCAAGTTGAGCTCAGAGCTGGAATTTGATTTCTGAAGAAGACTTTCCCACTCTAAAACCACTTGTACAGAAAGTGATGTCTTTCTTTATGAGCACATACACCTGTGAGGCAACATTTTCAACCATGAACACGATCAAGAGGAGACAGAAACCGGCTGACCCATGCTCATCTTGAATGCCTTACTGTGATTGCAACAAACTACAAATACAACATGAAAAAAGTCAAGGACATGCATTCCAGCTTCCGTTCATCCCAGTATTAAGGTAAATATGGTCTTACTTGAAAGTGTGTTGGCTGTGTTGTTTCTTTTTTTTGTGGGACAACGAAAAAGTGGCTCTCCTCTTGACTTTGCTCTGCCAATGCGGCTCTTGTGAAAAAAATAGTGAGGATCACTGCTTTAGCACAAAGATCGTTCCAGAACTTTATGAGCAGGAAAAGAACAGAGTAGTAGAGGAATTATCTAGTGCATCATTCGTTGCTCTCACCACAGATGGGTGGACGTCCAGAGCTACAGAAAGCTACGTGACGTTTACTGCTCACTTTATCACATCGGAGTGGGAGATGAGAAGCCCAGTGTTGCAGACACGCCCTCTCTAAGAGAGTCACACCAGCACCAATCCAGCGCAGGTACTGACAGGAGCAGAAGCAGAATGGAAGTTAGAGAGGCCCAACATTCCAGTCACCACAGATAATGCTAGAAACCAAATTAATGCAGTATATGAGGCTGGATTGGGCCCTCAAGTAGGATGCTTTGCACGTCATCAATTTAGCATCCCAAAGGGGAATCAGAGTGAACCAGGTGGAACGTCTACTCAGGAGAGTCAGAAAGGTGGTTGAATATTTCCACCGTAGCTCAACAGCAGCTCATTTGCTTAAGACCAAGCAAGAAATGCTACAGCTGCCCACCCACAAGCTCATACATGATGTGCCAACAAGGTGGAATTCCACTTATGACATGTTAGAGCGTTATCTTGAACAGCAGGCAGCTATATTCTCAGCGCTTACTGACAAAGTCCTGAAAAAAAAAATATCAGAGATATTGTTACCGTGTCTGAAGATGATGTGAAAGTGGCAGAGGAGGTTCTCCAGGTACTCAAACCCCTCAAAATGGTCACATCCCTATTGAGCACTGAGTCAGCACCGTCTGTGTCCATGATCCTACCCTTGAAATCAAGGATTTTACAATCCTTGACCCCAAGTAAGGAAGACTGCACCATCACCAGAGATGTCAAGGCTGCCATTAAAGAGGACCTGGAGCCCAGATACACTGATCCCGCTAATCTACAGGACTACCTTCATAGATCAACTGCATTGGACCCAAGGTTCACGACCCTATCCCACCTCGATCCTTCCCTGCACCTCACAACTTACTCTGACCTCACCGCTGAGGTTGTGGCCAGTCTCGGCACTGAAGTGGACTGTGATGAGGTAAAAAAATATGAATGAATTACCTGAATAGTGTACTGCAGTCTAGTCTTGGCTCTTTTGCTTTGAGAAATTATATAATTTAAATATGCAGATTAATCTGTTCTAATAAATGTTATTGATACAATTATATTTATACAAAATCTGAAATATTAAAATAAAACAATCAATTAAATGGATCAAATCCTTGTTTCTTTTAGCTTTTTCTTTACTTTTTTCAAGATGCAATGGCCCATATTGCACTTTGTTTTTCTATATGGACGTCTGGAGTTCAAAGATGTCATTAGTGTTTTGTTTTTCTAAATAGGCCTACTCAATGGGCAAAAGTGTTTAACATTTATGTGTATATGTTTTGAAGTATTATATATATGTTTTAAAACATATATGTTTTGAAGTGTTCAAAAAAATAAATTCAAAGCATTTATCTTGTTTTTTGTTTTTCCTTTTTACTGATCCGAACTGTGAGTTTTGTGATCCGTTGCACCCCTATATATACGTACATATGTGTTTTATCTTGATACCATGTACATGCATATACTCATTATCATTTTTGTACAAGGTTTAATAAACAAGCTTGATTCATTTGTGATCTGAAACTTTATTACTGTGTTTGAGAACCTTCTTACTATTTTATTGTCTTTTCAATGATTCACTGATGATTTTGATGATGTTCCATTTAAGGCTTTAATAACTTGGACATGCAGATATATTCACAAAATGTTTAATTTGATATTCTTTACAAAATGATCAGACCAGCCCTACATCTGCTATCTGACCCAAAACCAGCCCACAAGACTGATTATTGGTCAAGATAATGGTCCCACATCCTTTCATGGGTCATCAAACTAACACTTTTTGAACTGAGAACAAAGAGTTTAGTTCTCTCTTCAAGTTAGTTGGAGTTGTTTGTCTGTCTTCAACCTCGTCTGGAGTTCTTTCCGAGGTCCTAGAGGCTGGATTTTCTTCAGACACTTTCTCGGAACGCCAGAGAGAGAGAAGGCATGAAGAATTAAGTTTTCCGTGATGTGAAGAACATCACCAGATACTAAGTTTGTGCCTGAATTCAAGATGCAAGATTGATTTAGTTTTTCTGGACTGATTAACTCCGTAGTTCATTTCTTTTTCCAGCTGATACTTTGCTTTTCTTTAGTTATGTTTTTATCTTTTGGACTTTTAATATTGATCCTAGATTTTGATCTTTAGTTGGGATAAGTGGTTAACGCAGGCTGACCAAAGCTCCAGAACCAGTTCTACAGAGTTTCTTTTGGACTGATCCAAAGCTGGACTGTTCTCTCCTGCCAACCACTGCAAACCATTCACGTCCATCATCGGTACCACCAGCTGAGCCGCGTGAGGGTCCGCATCCGCAGAGCGGCCTGATCCAAACCTTTCGGACCACCATGTGACGCATCTTCTGGTCTTCTTGGGAGTCGTTCGGGATCCAAACCACCTGCACCAACTTCCTCATTTGCCCGGGAGAGTCACCACAACGCTCGTAAGTCAGCTCGATCCAAACAGAACCAGACGAGTCCTGCTCGGATCAAGTCTCAGCTCAAGGAATGGCTGGTTATAACGGTGACCTTAGCAGTTCTACATCTTAGTTAAACTTCCAGCTTTAAACAGATGAGATTCAGTTTTCCCTCTTTATCCGTTTTCAGTTCTAAACATTAGTTTAATTAACACTGCAGGTTAATTAACTTTTGTTTCATTTCTTGCATACTTTTCATTCATTTTGACACATTACACGATCTTAAAATAAGATTCTGGTTTGAACACCATCTTCTGCACTTTACAGTGTTTGATTCATTTTCCCATGAAGTCGTTTGTAACTATTTCCTTTTCATTTATGCCTGATGAGCCTGGTAATAATCATTTCACACATGGATCACCACAGAGTCCAGACCTGGGCCCTAACTTATAAACCTGAGCGTAGCAAAGCAGACTGCTGGGGGCGTCCGCAGGGAAAAAGGAAAAGTGGCGCACTTTAACTTTCAAATTTATAAAAGCGTGCGCACGCACGTCCTATGCCTGTTACTGTTTATAAATCTAAAGCGGGTGCATGCCCCATGGTGGCTAGAAATGGTCAGGTGAACACCTGTAATAATTATTCATCATTCTCCATCATCAACACCAGATCTTGGAGAGAAATTAAAGCAACGCTGGATGGAAATAAATGTGACGTTGCAGAAGCTTCTAGAGACGATGGCACAGAGAAGCTGCTGGAGTCGGAGATGGAGGAGGTCCAACCAGATGTTAGAGTGGGAGAGTCCTACTTACACTGTGCAGGGCACGGACGTAGCTCTCTGTACGCCTTCTGTCATTGAGTTCACCAAAGCGCGACCGAGTCCAAACCAGGTGAGCCTGGCAGGTGCAGCATGGCCGAGAGGGAGGAGCCTCAGCCTGTGTGTCCTGTTGGCTGAATCAACACAAAGGTGCATTTAAAGAAGTGGTCTCAGCTGATACTTCAGAGCGTTTCCCCCCCCCCCTCCCTTCTTTTACATCATGGTACGATCCTAGTCTCCCTGGCATATGATTGGCTGCATGGTTTACCCATCGAAGCGTCAGTGCTTCTCGTTAGCTTCAAAGATGGTGACCCACCAAAGTGGAAAATAAGTTTTTATTTAAACACAGCAAACTGATTTTACCTGCATTTGTTACAGTTCATTTAGAGCCCTGACCACAGGTAAACATAAATAATATAAATTTATAAGAGTAGGAAGTGCACCTGTTAGGCTGCAGGCTGTACCACAGACTGTAGTCATCATGGCAGACCGTCAGACTGAGCTGGTCTCCCTCCGTCACCCGACTCTCCGTCGGCAGGAAGTAAACACTCTGCATCCAGTGATCACGCCACTGAAACACAACGGTAGTCAGAAAGCTGGAAGCTACGGATATTTAACCGCTTCAGCAGCTACGTTAACAACTGAAAAATGTCTCACTGGCGCCCTCTTCGGCTGCGAGTACGTCCAGCTGGGAGCCATGGTGCAGACGATGGTTCCACCGGGATCCATGTGCAGGTCCCACCAGGACAGGACGACCTGGGCCCGGCCGTCAGACTGAGCCACAAACTGGGTAGAGTGGCACTGGAAGGCACTGCTGACTGGTTTACTGAAGTCCACACTGCGAGGGAACAGAGAGCCAGATGGCAGCAATTATTTATTACTATATTCTTTTTATTTTCTATTTTATTATGGAACAAAAACAGGGAACATTTAACCCAAAATGAAATCTTTTAAAAACTGAAGTGTTGAGAATAAAAAATACTTTTCTAGCCTGAAAATTTTTGTCAATAAAATACCTAAATGGTCAAACTTTCCCAACGTTTCTTTAGAATATTTAGCGCTTCACAGAACATAAAAAACTACAATAATGATGAATAATTTCCAACCATAAACTGTAATACACGACAGTTTCCAACCAGCCGGTTTATTTCGTGTCTTTTAATGACATCATGTTTAAATCTTGTTAAATGTTTGTTCTCAGACTGAATTTATTATCCTTCAAGTAGAAAAACTGTTCAGTAATTCTTCATTTTAATTCTACATTATCAAACTATTTGAAACGCGCCAGGTCCAGGTCTAGCGGACCAGGTAGACCCCTGACCTGTTCTCCAGATGTGTTCACTCTGATGATGGAAATGATTCTTACAGCAGAAAACTGCTGACGTCTCCGTCTATTACCTGAACATGGTGCAGACAGGACTCAGTGGGGTGAAGCTGGAGGGAGACACCTGGCTCAACTGGACGTCGCAGACGGCGTGAGCTCCAGCGCAACGTCCCACAGCCGGCGGCGGAACCAGCCGACCCCCCTCCACCTCCACCGGCTGCAGCTGCGCCCAGCTCCACAGCAGCTCCGACTCCACCAGCTGGGCGTAGACGGTGGCCCGGTGAGGGACCGCCTCGCAGCCATCCTGCAGGCAGAGCAGCCACAGGTTTACTAAAGGACGTCCAATAAAACGGCTTCATGCTCGTCCACCCAGTAAGTTCCCATTTAGCAAACACACGTTTTCCTCTGGTTTTCCTTCTATAAAGTTTTTTAACCAGGAATCTGGAAAATCAGACGGATTTTCAGCACCAACGTGCATGTTTTCTAAATATCGCTGTCTGACCACATAAGAACTGAACTGGTTTGGAAAGTTCACTAACGCCATCCCTGATGAGGAACAGCTAGCTTTATACCACCCAACATGGCGGCACAAGCGAACAGTGTGACGTCACTGAGAACGGTCCACAAATAAAATTTGGTTTGGTTTCTTCTGGGAGTTGGCGCAGTGTGAAGTGGGTTAACAGGAGTTTATAAAACACCTTTATGGACAAATAAAATCACCTTCATGAGGTAAAATGAGGTCACACATGATTTTTCTTTTTAATCTTTTAGCATTTTTATATTTTACAAAGTTTTAGCTGTTAAACTGTGAGTGGATTTGGTTTAGTTCTTGAATACAAATTAAACTAAGAGTGATAGTTTACAGTATTAATGTTTGAATGGGCCCCAAAAAAGTTTGTACTTTTGTACTTTTGTACTGGGGCCCAGTGTAAAAAAGATTGAGAACCTTTGAAATAAAATGCTTCTGGGTGGATCTGAAGGAAAATAAGGAGGCGGATTACAAATATTTCAGAGTGTAAAACACACCTGGACCAGGTTTTGGTGAGCATGCTCATAACTGGGCAGCGCTCCTTCACCAATAAGCTCGGTGTCAAACAGCTCCGTGATCAGGACATTGGCTTTCACCTGCATGTCTCCGTCTGCAGAAAGAAAAACAGGTTTTCCTACAGAACCCTCCAACGTGAGCCAGAGATTTCCTCTGGATGGAAGATACCTCCAGATAAATAAATATATTTTATATGAATGAAGCCATTTTCAGACTGAAAACTTTAATTAAATTAAAATAAAACCAAATTTAATGTTAAAGTCACATTACATACTATAAAGTATTTATGGTGAAAACTAAACAAGACTTATAAAGCTCTGTTTAAAACTGGCGGGGGAGTTGTGATATGTGGTGGAGGGGGCGAGCAACGGCTGTGTCTCGGCTTGGATGGGGGGGTGATCTGTGGTGGGGGGCGAACGACGGCTGAGTCGTGTCTTGGGTGGGGGGGGTGATCTGTGGTGGGGGGGCGAGCAACGGCTGTGTCTCGGCTTGGATGGGGGGGGGGGGGGGGGTGATCTGTGGTGGGGGGCGAGTGACGGCTGTGTCTCGGCTTGGATGGGGGGGGTGATCTGTGGTGGGGGGGCGAGCGACGGCTGAGTCGTGTCTTGGGTGGGGGGGTGATCTGTGTCTCTCACCTGGGCCGACTGTGACATCTGTTGAATGTTTGTTGATAATCTTGATCTTGTCGGAGAAGCCGTTTTTCTCCACGATGCTCTGCGCTGCTTCAGCCATGGGCTTAAAAACCTGTAGAAAAACCAGAAAACCATCGACTTTCTGCCATTTATACAAACATGAAAACGCAGTGCACGGGATTAACGGAGGTAAGTTTTAGTTAGTTAATTTAGTTAGTTTAAACAGAAACTTAACTTCTTGTATTGGTTAGCTGGCTTATTGGTACCTCCACAGCGTAGCAGAAGTCTGCTCCTGCAGCGATGGCCATCATGGACAGGAGGCCGGTTCCAGTACCGATGTCCAGGACGAACACCTTTTCACCACGAGCCATTACCCGGGCAACAGCGGCCCGGATGCCCTGATAGTACTTCTCATTCTGAAAGGACGCCAACAGATATTTTTCTGGTGTGTGCGGTACGAGACTGGATCCATTTGTACAAACAAATGGAAATCAATATGTAGAAGTTTAACTATTTATTTAAACACATTGTAAATATTTCTTGACTTTCTTTGTCACAAAGCATCCTGAATACTTGTAGGATTTTGTGGGCAAAACCAGCAACATCATTACAATGAGGTAGAGTACCGAGGCTAAATGATCAAATCCATGGAGGATTTTTTTTTCCTGTTCCCACTGAACATGAGAGAGAAATATGAACTCTGACGTCATCAGCCCAACCCGGAAACGCTTGTCTTAAATCCTCAGGATGTGATTACTGCTACAGGATTAAATAAGCCAGACATGATTTCATTCAGCTGACTCAAAGGCAGGGTAGGAGATCCTGGAACGGTTCGAGCAAGCTGCATTGTAAAATTCATCAGACTGAAGCCACGCCTCCAAAGCACAGAAACTCGCAATGCTTGTTCCCAAAGGTAGCATCGATTGGCTAACCTTGGCCAACGCTTTCCTCATGGTTCATTCACAGCTAAGAAAATACCCGACAACACCATAATGTCCCTTACGTTTAAGTGTGTACCATATATTGATGTAGTAAGCTAGCAAAGCTCTGTGACTCGTGCACAAAGAGGGGTACGCGCGGGGGGGTTGAGTTGAGAGACACATGACCAACCCATCTTTTAGAAGGGGTCGTTTAAACTGATAGGATGGTGTGTTTTTAGTCCTCCCCGATCACCAGGTGACAGTTTTTTTTATTTTTGTGTTAGAGCTTTTCATTAATTGGCTGCAGTCTGGGTGTGAAGGGGATTTTAAGCAATATAGTAAAAAATGCTCCTGGACAACATCTCGTACCCTACCTTTAAGCATTCAGCCTCAAACTGATGCTTCAGATTCAGAGTAAAAGTTGGAGATGAAACTGTTTTAAATTGAGATCCGTCTACCATCTTCCAGGACTAAACACCACAAAGTTGCTGTTACAGAGCAGAAACCTTCATCTTCTCACCCTGTCATGATCATGTAGCATATCAGCATAGCAGGACCTGAAAGATAAACAAACCAGCAAATTACATTAAAAACCACATCAGTCATGTTGGTATATAGACACTAAAGTCCAAACCAGGGGTCTCATTTATAAAACATTGAATAGGATCTAAACTAAAAGTGTATGTCTGCCCAAACAAATCCAGACTTATAAAACCGCGCATACGCACACCTGCAAGTAAGTTCTCCTTAATAAGTCAGACTATCTGGAAATGTGCACCTGAACCGGCCTGATGTCCCACCCAAACCAGCTGTAAAAGGTCCACGCAACGATGTGTGTGAAGAAGCTGCAGATCAAAGAGGAAACCATGGCAACAAACGGAAAAACTTTACCAACAGAAACTGAAGTGCTTGTTGGTGGAGGCGAGAACAGAAATGTTTGGTGGCCACAGCGGCGGAGTCACCAGTGGAAGAAAAGCTGCGAAGCATCGTGGTGATGGGGTTAGGGTTAGTCGGCCCGTCAGGACCTGGACTAGAGCAGGAATAAGGTAGAAGCTCTCAGAGACGCAGACCTTCACCAAGACTTCCTTTTTTCCACTGATTGTGGGTTTTATAGAGTTAGAAGCTGTTTTGGTAAAATGATCCCTGTTCCTCTCCACAGAGTAAAGAATCCGTTAAAAACCTCCCGGATCCAGACGGTGATTCGGATCCAGACGCTGATCCAGATCCAGACGGTGATCCGGATCACCCCAAAATCTGCTCATTAGTCCCTTATTCCATTTCTCACATTTTCTGAACATTTAATTAAAATCCATTCAGAACCAAACCTCCACCCCAAACACCTACCGGACCTCCACCCCAAACACCTACCGGACCTCCGCCCCGAACACCTACCGGACCTCCACCCCGAACACCTACCGGACCTCCTCCCCAAACACCTACCGGACCGCCGCTTAGACCTGTACCTAGACCTGAGCCTGGACCTGATCCTAGTCCTGAACCTAGACCTGAACCTGATCCTAGACCTACTGCAGCAACCCCAGATCATAGACTGCCCCCACAGGCTTCCCTTCATCCTCCTCTCTTCTTACCCTGATGCTCCATCACCCTGGACCAGGGTAGACCTGGACCCATCAGACCACATGACCTTCTTCCATGGCTCCAGAGTCCAGTCTTTATGCTCCCTAGCAACCTGAAGCCTTTTTCTCCGGTTAGCCTCACTGGTTAGTGGTTTTCTTCTGGCTCCACAGCTGTTCGGTCCCTTGAGTTCCTTCATATTGTTCATGTGGAAATGTTCTAACTTTCACTATTAAACATGGTCCTGAGTTCTACTGCTGTTTTTCTTCCATCTGGTTCCACCAAACGTTAAATCACCATCATTCAGAATGTTTTTCTTCCTGGAAGAAGATGGTTCCCTCCATCCTTCCAGTTTTTATGATGGTTGGACAGTTCTGAACCCAGTTCTAGTTTCTGCTTCTTCTGACATGTTCTCTCTGCTTGATGCTGATGATCTGAGACCATTCTGGACCAGACAAACACGTTTTCTTGTCTTTCCATGTGGTTGTTTAAGAAATGAGAAGCTGCTCATTACATCAGGCTCCTACCTGCTGGCTAAGTTAAATCCAGGTGGACTCTTTTCATTTTTAGCCAGGTATTTATCTCATCTATGGAGCTTCCTCGCAGAGGAACTACAGTAAATCCTTCATACTAAACTCACCTGAACTTTCCATCTAACCTGCCAACACAGGAAACACGTGAAAACGACCCTCCCCGGTGTTTATGACATGATGTCATCCTAACCCCGCGTGCCGCCTCGGTGCTACCTGGCTATCTCCTGGTGGTAGTCGTACTCCTCGCTCTCCTCCGCCCAGTCCAGAGCTCCGGTAATCGGGTTAGTTCTCCCACAGAAGGTCTTCATGTCCGCCATGAGGCGTTTCTGCACGAGGCTGAGAACTGAACCAGAAAACACAACCACCCTCGTTTCTTAGGAAGCCGCCATCTTCCCTGGCAACGTCACAAACTCTTTCGGTCACGTGACTCGTACCTGGTCACGTGACTGGCCTTACGCTGAAAAACACAATGTTTAAACAGATGACTCGAAACAATCTAGTTTTCTTCTAATAATCGTTAGTGAAACGTTTGGGAGATCGAATCATTTAAGAATCGTTCAGAAAAAGAATCGATCGCTCGGAACATCTGGTGGTCATAAAAAGTTCAAAATATCTTAGTAAACTGAAATGAAGGCTTGGGTGGTTTCGTCTGTGACTTGTCGTGCTGGTTTATGGCGATATTAGTGTGTAAGGATGTGTTGAACCAGGCAGGGTTGGTATGAGCTGCTCTGCACACAGGGGCGTAACAAGCTTTTCAAAAGTCAGGGGGATGGGGTTTATTCCTTCAGCACTGACAAATGTACACTGTTTTTCCACATTTCACATTTGATGACCAAGTTTTAATAAGCAGATAATTATCTAGTAAAATCTAGGCCTTATGAGATTCTCATTCTTGCCATCCTTTTCCTGGTTAGAGCTCCTGCCTGGACCCCTCATCAGAACTTTTCTGTATCTGGCCCTGTGTATACAGTAAATCACCTGTCCACCTGATTGGAGAAGCTCCTGCTCTGATTTGGATTTCTGAACCTGTTCATAATTTCCCTTCAACACATTCATGGCTCCTAAAAAAAAAATCCTGCCTGTCCAACATCTGCACAGCAAATTAAAATTAGAAAACGACGTTCTCTTGTTTAATCTTGACACTCGTTAGATCTCTGAACCTGGGGCCTGTACTACGAATCTAGATTAACATTCCCCGGATTCCTCTCCATTACCCAGACATTCAGGATCTGGATAAGTTGTAGTAGGAAGCTGGTTATCAACTCGATAACTCCACCCAGGGTTTTCCAGTTAAGATTAGTGCACGTTCACATAAAAGGGTGGTGTTTGGAGGTTCTGACCAATGGCAAACATGGACGAACCTGCAGAGCCATGTTTTAACGTGGAGGAGCAGACTGTTATTCTTCAAAAATATGAAGAATTTAAAAGTATAATTCAGGCTAAAAGCAACACGGTTGCTGCAGCAAAAGCCAGGAAGGAATGCTGGCAAGAAATTCCCGACTCCGTTAATGCGTAAGTTCGTCAGATGATCCAAATTATTTTTGGGTAAAAATATAAACTGACACCACTCAGATCCCTGTAAGACAGCACCAACATTCCTGGGAATGCTTCATTTACGTCATATTTCCCAGTTCTTTAAAGGATCCCATGTGAGCGCATTATATGTTGGTATATCAGTTCCTCCACCATGAACGTACGGATAGTCGTAGGTTCCATTACTCAATGCTTCTGTCCTTATGTGTGAAAAAGAATTATCTCTATTATTAACCTCCATGTCAGAAGCAACCCTGGTGGAGCTGAAAGGACTTGGAAGCAAGTAAAGAAGAAATATAGAAACATAATTCAGAGCGGTCGGTGACCAGGCTTCATTACTGTATCTGCTGTATGGATGAAAGGAGCACAGTTCATGTCTGTAAGTAAGAGCCCGACTACGATGGGTGACGTTTGCTTCCGCCGGCTCCAGCTGACGTGTTTCTCAGCCCATTTGTTGAAAATCTCCACCTTTGCTGCAGAATGTCATCAGGAAAGTCCAACGCGTTGGATCTGTCCCTAAACTCTTTCTCTCCTTTACTATCTGTGCACCAACGTCAACGGGATCTTCTAAAAACGGGCAGGCCATTTTTCATGAGATCTGATTTGTCAGGAGGTGGCGCTTTTCTACTCCTGATCTCATATCCAGAACATAAGCTGCTCTGGAGCTGGTTAGCCAGCTTGGTAAGACGGGAACCAGAAAACCCAGAGTTAACCCAGAAGTTACCCCGGTAAGAGAAAATCCAGCGTCATAGTAAAGGCCTCTGGACGCTTTCTGCTTCCTTCATTTTCCCTAACTAGCCGACACGCCCCCCTCCGCGCCATGCTGGTTGCATCTCAGATATAAACAAGCAACACGAAGAGCAGTATTTTAGTTGGTATTACCTTTTAAAACCGTTTCCTCCGTACAGGAACAATCTTATCAAGGAGACCGGGATCGGTTTTTGGCCAAACTATCAACAATTAATAACTTAGATCCTTATGACCCCACAGATAAGTAACGGAGCTCCGATGCTACATTACTACCTCCAACCTCATCGCTGGACATAAGCTACCTCATTTATGGTATCAGTGTTTACACGTATGAACAGTTCAGAAACTACAAATCTCTGGAAGCTCACGGAAATTTCAGGAATGTCTGGATGCAGATCTGTTCACACTTCCACCGCAGGACTGCACACACACTCTCACTGCACAGGTAAGCTCACCTGCTGCTAGTGAAGTTATGGCTGACTCTCCTCTGGCCATCATGGAGGTCTAACTGCAGCAGATAAAGAAGATTTCTGGATCTGCTCTTATTGGTCCTCTTGGTGACTAATTTACACATATTTAGCAGTTTTTAGCACAATTGCTCGTTATATTATTTCAGGGTTAAAAATTTAGGGTGAAATTCTCTCTCTACATTACTTGAAGATATTTTGCCACAACTTCAGTGTTTCATTATATCACGTGTTCATATTCTGTATTTCCTTTTATTGAATTTGATCTGTTTAACGTTGTGCTGCTACTGTTTATTCTGACTGAGAATTTCAATAAAAACTTAGATGAAAAAGTAAAACTGTCAAACTTCTCATTTTTAATGTAATTAAAATTTAAAGTAATTTTCATTATTAAACTGATGCTGGTTGTTTATGTTCTTAAGAGGCAACGAAGAGTCAAAATACATAAAAAAATGCCTTTAACACACTTTATTATTCATGTTTAACCCATGTACAAAAACAAAAAAAAATGCAGATTTTGCTGCACAATTAATACAAAAAAAACTTCCAGCTGTCTGACTGTACACACACATAATCTTCATCATCTTCATCATGTGTCTCATCTTCTGATCAGCTGATCTCCATCTTCTCCAGCCTTTCTGGGCTGTATCTGAAGCTTTCCTCTCCAGCATCAGGAGTCCTCTTCATGGTCTGTAGATCTCCAGGGTCTGCATCCTGGTGGACACCATGGTCTGTAGATCTCCAGGGTCTGCATCCTGGTGGACTCCATGGTCTGTAGATCTCCAGGGTCTGCATCCTGGTGGACTCCATCTCTGCTGCTGCAGCGTCTCTTTCCTCAGCTGATCGTCTTCTTCGTCCTGCAGACCTGCAGCGTTTGTGGGTGGAACTGATGTGTCCTAGAAGCAGGGATGGTGTCCAGTCTGAGCCTCCATCATTTCTTAAGCTGGTTGACCTGCAACCACGTTAGTTATTAAAAACTAGTTAACACTGGATGCTTCCATTAGTTTCACAATCTGAACCACTTCATCCAACCAGTTACCATCCATCAGGTCTCAGAGAACTCTGGGTATTTACCTGCATCTTTAAAATCATTCACTCTGTGATGTTTTTATATAAAGATGATTAAATAAAATAAACTCTGATCAAACACAAACAGATGAACTCGTTTCTATTTCCCTCCATCTTTGTCTCTAGTTTACAAGTGAAGCCAATGTGAATACAGCGACTTTAAAAAGCCAAATAAAGAATATTCATTAACATTACTTACACAATAAAAACAACAACTCTCCTACTTGCCTTCATGAAACGCCGACAGCAAACAGCATGAAGGGAGATGGAGGTGAAAGTGACGTCCTTCCCTCACCGCTGCAACCCACCTCTGTTACATCCTCCACCTGCCGTCCAAAGCCTCTTTAAAAGTGGGAAACCAAACAAATCTAACGTCGTGGTGACTTTTCTACCTTTTTTATTCGTGTGACTTAGTCTTTCACACAACACGAGACTCCCATTTTATCAAAGATTATAACGCAGCAAAGACGACCGTTTTCATCAGTTCTCATGCAAACCTTCAGACTGCGTGAGTTGTTTTTATTAAAAATATAAAACGATGGAAAAGAGACAAAAGTTTACTTGATGAAGATTTTGAGTTTTCATGTAAAAAGGTTTTTCAGTCTGTTTTGGAGAAAAAAAACTTTGAAAGTAGAGACATTTATTAAAAGGAAACAATAAAATCACATAAATACAATAAATACATTTTTAATAGAACAACATGAGATTAAGTTACTGAAGGGGAAATAAAAACAGAGTTTTCTGATGCTGGTTTAGCAGCCAGAGCTGCTCGTGTAGGAGAAACCTAAACTAAATTATTATGCTTTAAATAAAACACTAAATCCTCCCAAAGTCGGAGTGGCTGTTTGTCTCTTTGTGATGGTCCTGCGAAGGGTTGGCTGTACCTGTCCAGGTACACCTGCTAATCGCTGGGGTAGACTCCAGCTTTCCTGCGATGGTGTGTAAGCAGCGTAGAAAATGAAGGAATGATAAACAGCTTTCATCCATCCTTTTTATAATTTTTAATATAAAATTACTCATTTTTTTCTTTTCAGTTTATTTTGTACTTTTCACCTCAAGTCATTTCTGAGTGAAACACTCCTTTTAATGATATTTTCTGACCATTTTTACATAATCAGGGTGAGTTTGAAGGCTTACAAGTACGTTTTCTCTGGGACTCAGCAAAACATTAAACACTGCATTATGACCAATGAATGAGGCATAAAATGCAGGAGGTGAGTTTTGTTTAAAAAGCCCCATTAGTTTAAATAACAAACCCTCTTGTCCTGAATTTGTTGAAGAAAAACTTCAGGAAAGGGGATTGCATGTAAAAAGTTATGATCCATGAAAGGTAATACTGAGTCTGACCATTACAGAAGGATAGCAACTAGCATACTCAAATAAAAAAAATCATTTTTCCTATCAGAGTCCTTAAGTTTGCGATGAGTTATCCATGTGACTGAACATATGAATGAATCCAGGCTTTAACTGGGCCTAAAAGAGAACAGCAGTAATTATTCCACCAGTTCTTTAGTTCTTCTGGTTCTCAGATTGGTCTTTTATATCACATATTTAAACAAATTTCACACTGAAGATGAAAATCAGGGAGAATAAAATTAAATCTATTATTAATGAAAATTTAATCCAAATGACAAAATCTCATCAGAATAGGACTAAAGAATGTGTTGCTTGTTAAGTTGTTTTAGTTGCTTACAGCTCGGTTTTGGCCAAATCTGGAGCATCAACTGCAGAAACTTGAGAAAAAGCTGCAGAAAGTTAGAACATTTGAAACTTTCAAGAAACTTAAAACTGAAGTTAGACCTGAACCAGCAAGCCACAAATTTAAATCCCTAGATTTAATAGGATGAAGTTGAAGAGTAGGGATAAAGTAGAAGGGTAGGGATGAAGTAGAAGCGTAGGGATGAAGTTGAAGAGTAGGGATGAAGTAGAAGAGTAGGGATGAAGGAGAAGAGTAGGGATGAAGTAGAAGCGTAGGGATGAAGTTGAAGAGTAGGGATGAAGTAGAAGTGTAGGGATGAAGTAGAAGAGTAGGGATGAAGTAGAAGAGTAGGAATGAAGTAGAAGCGTAGGGATGAAGTTGAAGAGTAGGGATGAAGTAGCAGCGTAGGGATAAAGTAGAAGAGTAGGGATGAAGTAGAAGAGTAGGGATGAAGTAGAAGCGTAGGGATGAAGTTGAAGAGTAGGGATGAAGTTGAAGAGTAGGGATGAAGTAGAAGAGTAGGGATGAAGTAGAAGAATAGGGATGAAGTAGAAGAATAGGGATGAAGTAGAAGAGTGGGGATGAAGTAGAAGCGTAGGGATGAAGTAGAAGAGTAGGGATGAAGTAGAAGAGTAGGGATGAAGTAGAAGAATAGGGATGAAGTAGAAGAGTGGGGATGAAGTAGAAGCGTAGGGATGAAGTAGAAGAGTAGGGATGAAGTAGAAGAGTAGGGATGAAGTAGAAGCGTAGGGATGAAGTAGAAGAGTAGGGATGAAGTAGAAGAATAGGGATGAAGTAGAAGAGTAGGGATGAAGTAGAAGAGTAGGGATGAAGTTGAAGAGTAGGGATGAAGTAGAACAGCAGGGATGAAGTAGAAGAGTAGGGATGAAGTAGAACAGTAGGGATGAAGTAGAAGAGTAGGGATGAAGTAGAAGAGTAGGGATGAAGTAGAAGAGTAGGGATGAAGTAGAAGCGTAGGGATGAAGTAGAAGAGTAGGGATGAAGTAGAAGAGTAGGGATGAAGTAGAAGAATAGGGATGAAGTAGAAGAGTGGGGATGAAGTAGAAGCGTAGGGATGAAGTAGAAGAGTAGGGATGAAGTTGAAGAGTAGGGATGAAGTAGAAGTGTAGGGATGAAGTAGAAGAGTAGGGATGAAGTAGAAGAATAGGGATGAAGTAGAAGAGTGGGGATGAAGTAGAAGAATAGGGATGAAGTAGAAGAGTGGGGATGAAGTAGAAGCGTAGGGATGAAGTAGAAGAGTAGGGATGAAGTAGAAGAGTAGGGATGAAGTAGAAGCGTAGGGATGAAGTAGAAGAGTAGGGATGAAGTAGAAGAATAGGGATGAAGTAGAAGAGTAGGGATGAAGTAGAAGCGTAGGGATGAAGTAGAAGAGTAGGGATGAAGTTGAAGAGTAGGGATGAAGTAGAACAGCAGGGATGAAGTAGAAGAGTAGGGATGAAGTAGAAGCATAGGGATGAAGTAGAAGAGTAGGGATGAAGTAGAAGCGTAGGGATGAAGTAGAAGAGTAGGGATGAAGTTGAAGAGTAGGGATGAAGTAGAACAGCAGGGATGAAGTAGAAGAGTAGGGATGAAGTAGAAGCGTAGGGATAAAGTAGAAGCGTAGGGATGAAGCAGAAGAGTAGGAATAAAGTAGAACAGTAGGGATGAAGTAGAAGCGTAGTGACGAAGTGATGAATGATGCAACGCAGCTGTAAAATGAAGGAGTCCCTGCACTCATGCACACTTTGCTGTTGGCAGACAGAAGGCCATGGTGGATGGGGGCACCAGGATATCGGTGAAGATGGGGCGGTATCCCACTGGAAGAGGAGGGGCGCTGTGCTCCAGTAAGTCCAGCACGGAGACTCTGGTGTCTCTGGAGACGTCACCGCGGATGTCGAGTAGCACGGACACGTGCTCATCACTGAGGGAACAGAGAAATGTGGCTATTTTCCTGTCATGGGCTTTAAAAGCAGGAAGCATTTAGCATCATATTACTGCAGGCAGGAAGGGCTGGACAGCAGCTGGCGATCACCTGATGTCGGGGTATTTGGCTGCAAGTCCCAACACTTCCAGCGTGAGCATGCCGGGGTCTTTAAGTCGGATGAAGTCAGCCAGGACAGGGAGCAAGGCCAATGGATTCACCTCAGGCACTGACTCCTCTCCTTCCTACACAAAAACAGATGCAGGTGCAGCTTGGACAAGTATGGCGAGTACAGATATAAAGATGTTATGTAATAGTTTGCTGTGCTTAATTGAGACGGAACTGGACACCATTTTTTAATTTAGATTTTCAATTAAGGCTGCATGGACATCTTTTTCAGGACTTTTCCCAGCTGATGTAGATCCGACAGAAACTGTGGGACAGCTCTGATTCTGCACATTAATGACTTCCTGCATCTATCTGTGATGAATGGATGTCCTCACCAGGCTGTGGAAGGTTTCTCTGAACAGCTGGTCATCCTGAAGCATCTGCTGTGCGAGCTGCCTCCTGTCCTCGCTGCTACGGCAGACCAGCCTCTTCTGCATCAGAGCCCTGACGTACTCCACCACCACCACCCACTGGGCCTCCTCCTGCAGGCACTGCAGACACAAAAACCACATCACGACTGCTCACATGCAGCCTACAAGTGTAAACAGGTCTCGCTGCATGTTTTGGGGTTAATACTGATCTCAGCTCCTACATGAAGCTCCATCCTGCAGAGTAAATCACCTGCTGGCAGGGCAGTCGAACTCGGCTGTACAGATCCAGATGATGTTCCAGCACGCTGCATAGTTTAGGAGTGGGATCTCCCTGGACCAGCCAGGGTCGGGTCAGCAAACCCGGGAGAAACGGCTGAAGGTCCAGCATCAGCTGATCCATGACCAGGCGACACGCCCGCCGCACTGCCCTGTCCAGAGCTGCCAGGGGGTTGGGAGGGGTGCGAGAAAACTGGCTGGCTGAGTGGGACGACTGCTGCTGCAGCCCCTCTGTGGACTTCCTGCATCACATACAAGAACACATTGAGCTCTTTAATCCTGCAGGGATCTGAAACGCCTTTATTCCTAAAATCTGCTTCTCTGCGCACTGGACCTGCAAAAGCAGATATACCGCTTAACCTGTGTGAAGCCTTTTGAGAAAGTTTCTGCAGGAGAAACTGATAATAATAAAAACTGGACCCATTAATTTCCTAACATTCTACATTCTTCAGTCATTTAGCAGACGCTTTTATCCAAAGCGACTTAGATTTGAGAGCAAGAACAACACAAGCAACATCAGTTTCATTTACATGAGCCTTCAGGTTTTGGAGTGTTTATCTGGTAAAATGTGAGATGAATGTTTCCATTCTCATTTAAACATGATAAAATTAACCTGGAAGGGGGTTTCTGGTGGCACGCTACACAGCATGGTTGCATAAAAACTGATCTCTGGCGCTAGCCTTGTATTTCCCCAGACTCAAGTTTCGTATTTGGATAAAATTGATATATTTTGGTGCAGCAATGAGTGGGGACAAAACCAAGAAAGGAGGCTACGGGCTACGACATAATCCGGACCGTGAAATGGAAAAAGAAATCCTGGCTAACGAATCACCATCTGCACAACATGGCGACCGCATGGTAAGCCTGGACTTGATCCGCGAGGTTGTGAGCGAGACTATAACGGCCGGGATGGCAACGCTACAAGCTGAATTTAGAAGTGACTTGCAGGAGTTTAGCTCTGGATTTCGGGAGGATATAAAGAGACAGATGGACGAATTCACTAAAGAAATTAATGAAAAACTCTGAGACGCTACCAATCAGGTGGAAGAGGTGGTGGACCGCATACAACGTGTCGAGGATAATGTGGCCGATACAGAAAGATGGGACATCGGTGTCAAGGACACGCTTGTCTAATTACTGCAGAACCAGAGGGCACTACAGGACAAAGTGTCCGATTTAGAAGGCTGAGCTAGACGAAATAATATTTAAATTTATGGCGTGCCCGAAGAATCTGAGGGCACCTCAGTGACGGCTTTCATTGAAAACCTTATCAAAAGTGAATTAGGCACTGACATCGGCCCGGACTGCGACCTTGGTATTGAACGTGCCCACCGCGCCTTAGGACCAAAACCACCGGCGATTGCCTCACCACGCTCAATAATAGTCCACTTTCTCCGGTTCTCCGTTAAAGAAGAGGTCCTTCGCTCCGCTTGGAAAAAAGGAGCAGGCCTGCGCACCCAAAACAAGCCAGTGTATTTTGACCATGATTATGCATTGGAAGTGCAGAAAAGGAGAAAGGAATACATCCCCATTAAAAGGGTCCTGAAGGAGAAAGGAATTCGCTTTCAGACGCCACTCAGCAAAATGCAGGTCTTTTATGCATCTGGCAGCGTACTGTACAACAACGCAAGTCAGGCCGCGGAGGATCTTTAGAAGCGGGGTATAGCTGTGGAAAAACTTGCCACGGCAACCGAATCTGCCCAGATAACGGAGGAAGCACTGACGCAACTTCTACCCTGGGAGATACAGCCGACACGCCGCGGGAATTTCTAGAAGCATGTTCGGAAGAAACTGAAAGAGTTCCAGAGGGAGCAGGAAAACACACGGTAAATAAATGAGGATTTTACAGGAGAATATACCCAGGTTACAGTTAGATATTTCCACATTGCTTAGATTTTCTCGGTTTAGATATTCATACAAGCAATGACTATGTAGCCCTGTCCTAATTCATATTCTACTAAGGGGCTGGTGCCTATAGACATGAAAGAGGGCCACCAAATAACTTTCAGACGTGCTTACTAAAGTTTTTCTTCTATTTTACTTTTTCTTTTTTTCTTATCTCCCGATGCTCGTCTTGGCGAGGGGCCCCACCTTGTGGCCAGTCCCCTCACTACCAAAGGACAATTTTGTGTCCTTCCTTGTGGAAGCCTTGTTTAGTGTTGTGTGGTTTAGGAGTTCATGTTCTGATGTTATTGTTTTGAGGTCTGGGATGGTTTATTATGCTCGCATGTTAAGTCATGTCCTATAAATTCTATAATATACTGTCACTAAACGTTAATGGGTTAAATAACCCTATAAAAAGGAGTAAACTTGTCGCAAAAATGAAGAAAGAGAAGGTAGATATAGCCTATTGGCAGGAAACTCATCTCTCTAACCCAGAACATGTGAAACTGAAGAGGATGGGCTTTAGGAACACCTATTTTTCATCTCACCAAAGTGGTAAAAAACGAGGTGTGGCTATCCTAATTTCTAATAAAATCAAATTTGAACTCATATCTGAAATAAGTGATAAGGAAGGCAGATTCATTCTAGTAAAGGGTAGAATAGATCAAAAGGATGTAACATTGTTAAATGTCTATGCACCCCCTGGGAGTAATATAAGTTTTTTTAAGAAGGTGTTTGAGCTGATTACTACAGAAACTTACGGTTCTCTTATTTGTGCAGGAGACTTCAATCTACTCTTAAATATTAAATTGGACACAACTAACACCAGCAGAAAGTGCACTTCTACAGAGAAACGTGTAAAAAGAATGTTATCAGACTTAGGACTCACTGATGTCTGGCGGTCTATACATGGATCAGCTCCTGGTTTTACATTTTACTCTGCACGTCATTCTGTCCACTCCAGGATAGACTACTGTTTTATGTATAATAGGGACTTAAATAAGATGAAGGACTGTAGACTTGGTCAGAGAGATTTTTCTGACCACTCTGGAATTTATTTACATATCCACCTGGAGGCCAGACAGAGGAAAACATTGTGGAGACTAAATTCTGGTATGCTGAATGATCCCACATTTATAAAGGCAATGACCTCAGATTTGAACGTGTGTCTACAGGACAATAATAACGGGGAGACAAATCCCAGTATTGTGTGGGACGCAGCTAAAGCTGTCCTTAGAGGGAAAATAATTGCACGGTCAGCTATGCTTAAAAAGAAAAAGACTATTCTCACGGCTACAGGAAAGATTGAAAGTTTTAGAAGAATCACATTTGACGGACAAAAGTCCCACTATAACTCATCAGATTAGACAAACTAGACAGGAAATAGATCGGATATTAGGGGAGGAAGTGGAGAGAAAAATACGCTTTATTAAACAGAGATACTATGAGGTAGGACCCAAAGCCTCTAAACTTTTAGCGTGGAGGCTCAGAAAACAACAAGCTGAAAATACAATCTATAAAATTAGGGACCCCGAAACTAATAAAACTGAAACCGATTTAGATAAGATCCAAAACTCATTTGAAAAATATTATAAATCTTTGTACAGTCAGTCTGAACGGATTGATGAGAATGTGATAAAAACCTTTTTGGGTTCCTTGGACCTCCCTTCGCTTGGCATGGACATGAATAATAGGCTAACATCAGTAATAACACACGAGGAAATAAATGGGACTATTTCTGGTCTTAGATCTAACAAATCGCCTGGTACTGACGGGTTTCCCCCCGAATGGTATAGAGCAATGAGAGAAGGTCTGGTACCCTTGTTAGAGATCAGTTTTAATTATATTTTGAAAGGGGGACCAGTAACTCCTTCTTGAAAAGAGGCCTTTATATCGGTGATACCTAAGGAGGGAAAAGATAAATCGGACTGCAAAGCATATAGACCAATAAGTGTCTTAAATATTGATTATAAATTATACACTGCTATCCTAGTCCGGAGAATGGATGCTGTGATGCCTTCGCTAATTGATGAAGACCAAACAAGTTTCTTAAAAAATAGACGGACCCAGGATAATATAAGGAGGGCCCTACACATAATTGAACAGATTAACAAAAGAAAAATTAACTCGATTGTTCTCAGCCTAGACACTGAAAAGGCGTTTGACTCAGTTCGGTGGGATTTTCTTTATTTAGTAATGAAAAGGTTTGGATTTTGCAATGACTTTATAAAATGTATTCAGGCGCTTTACACGTCCCCTACCGCTAGAATAAAATAAATGGAAGCCTCTCTAACCCTAACCCTAACTTTACAACGTGGCTGTAGGCAGGGGTGCCCTGCAAGCCCATACCTTTTTAATTTGTTTATAGAGCCTTTAGCCCAAGCAATTCGACAGGAGACTGCATTAAAGGGTATTCAAATTGGCAGGGAAGAATATAAAGTGTGCTTATATGCAGATGATGTCTTGGTTACGCTGGCGGATCCTGACTCAGGTCTGCCGGTGCTGATGGAGATGTTAGACACGTATGGCACTTACTCAGGATATGTCCTTAACGTTTATAAAACACAGGTCATGACGTTTGATTTTCATCCGGAACAGGAATTAATGTCCAAGTATAAGTTCAATTGGTATTCAAAATACATTAAATACTTAGGAGTATATCTGCCTAAAGATCTGTCACAACTATATGATAAAAACTATAACCATATTAATTAAGAAATAATCAGTGACCTCAGTAACTGGAGCCTGCTCCCTCTTGATTTTGGCGACAGAATACGGACGATCAAGACGAACATTCTCCCCAAACTGTTGTATCTTTTCTTGTCTTTGCCAGTACCTATCCCTGACAAACAGTTCAGGGAATAAACACATCTCTAGATTTATTTGGCTTAAAAAGAGACCAAGAGTTAAATTCTGTACTTTGCAGTTGCTGGGGGAGAGAGGGGGCCTGGCTCTACTCTCTTTACGAGACTACTATGTATCTGCTCAGCTGGGGCCGCTGGTTTGTTGGTGTAACCCATCCAACTATGTAAAATGGAAGACTATTGAGATGGCTCTCTCAGATGTTCCACTCCAATCTAGACTGGGTAACATTTTCCTCAAAGGGGAAAACTTCTTCACAAGCAGCCAGTGGGTGAATCTGACATTAAAAATTTGGAGGGAGGAGGTTATACGATTGCAACTTCAGGAAGAAACAAGACTTCTTAGATGGCCAGCATATGACCCTGATTTCCTACCCGCCTCTCAGGATGTTAGATTTAGACACTGGGTATCACATGGTCTTACTGCTGTATGTATGGTTTTTGAAAAAAATAAACTTATGTCATTTGACACACTATGTAGGGTGTATGACCTGGAGAAACAGGACTTTTTCAGATATTTGCAGCTCTGTGACTATGTTGGAAAAATTATTAAGGGTTATGACCTCGGAGAAACTTTACCAGTTATCAGCATCTTCTTTGGAGCTTATAATTTGGCAAGTCTTAAAGCTCTAATCAGTAAACTCTACCGCAGTTTGATTACATTAAAGAAGGACTCTACAACTTACATAAAGAAAAAATGGGAAGATGATTTAAATACTGTAATTACAGAGGACACGTGGACAAGGGCCTGGGAAATACAGCTCTCTTCGACAAACTCCGGCGCCTGGCGGGACTTTTGCTGGAAGGACTTAATTCGTTTCTTCATAACACCTAAACAGAAATCTAAGTTCAGTGCTGTCCCTCCCCGGTGCTGGAGAAACTGTGGGGATCCCATGGCAGCCCATGGGTACATATTTTTGTCCTGCCCACTTATTCTGCCCTTTTGGTTGAAGGTGGGAAAAATAATATCAAAAACGTTGGGGTTCAACATCAATTGCTCATTCACATTGCTGTATCTCGGATGTGTCCCAAATGAGCTGAATTCGGATGAGACCTACCTCCTAAAGATTCTGCTGGCATCAGCCAAGAAATCAATAACAAAATGCTGGTTACGCAAAGATCCCCCCACAATTAACCTGTTCATCTCAATTGTAGAAAGCATTAAACTGATGGAACGTATGACCTTTACTCTGAGGCTCCAGGAGGAGCTGGGAAAAAGACCCTGGAGAAAATGGTTGGACTTTGTTGAATGTGACAGTATTAACCTTGTTTGACTACATGTGAAATAGTGTATATGTTTTGAAATATGCTTGTTTTGTCTGATTGCCATCCCATGGCCTCTATTTGTTTTTGTGTCTGTTTATACATTTAAAATGTTATAAATAAAAAGTATATATATAAAAAAAAAAAAAAAAAAAAAAAAAAAAAAAAAAATTAGGGCTGCACGGTGGTGTGGTGGTTAGCACCGCAGCCTCACAGCAAGAAGGTCGCCGGTTCGAATCTCAGCTGGGGGGAGGTTCGAACCTTGAGGGTGGTGGCCTTTCTGTGTGGAGTTTGCATGTTCTCCCCATGTATGCGTGGGTTCTCTCCTGGTTCTCCGGCTTCCTCCCACCGTCCAAAGACATGCATGTTAGGTTAATTGGACACTCTAAAATTCTCCCTAGGAGTGAGTGTGCGTGTGAATGGTTGTTTGTCTCTATCTGTGTTGGCCCTGCGACAGACTGGTGACCTGTCCAGGGTGTACCCTGCCTCTCACCTGTTAAAATGCTGGGATAGGCTCCAGTTCACCCGCGACCCGAAATGGAATAAGCGGTCAAGATAATGGATGGATGGATGGATGGATGGATATAAAAAAATTATCCTGGACAATATTTAGCAGCTCACTTGAGTGAAATTAGACGATCTTCCAGCTTTACACGGAGTAAAACAATTAAAAGGCATAATGAACTCTACCAGCATATTTTAGATCACTGCTTCTCAAACTGTTTTCTGCTTTGAATGGCATCATTTTACCTCCCTCACCATTTAAGTTCTGGGTTGGAAACAGGTCAACAAGCCGTTTGGTAGCATTAAAATATGCAATTTAAAAAACACTTTCAAAGAGAAATTATTTGAAAAGAACATGAAGCATGTTAGACGTGAATAATTTCTGACTGCGTTCATGTCAAACCTTTTCTCATGACGGACACGCTGACTGTTTTCATGGAAAAGTGTGTTAACATGACCACTGAACGAGAACCTGAGAACCTCTCTGGATGTTTCCCCTGACAGGACGTGTTGGTAAATACATCAACTAGCTGTGGATTCATCCAGCCAGAACCAAAACGAGTCTCCAAGTTTTCCACAACTTTTCCTGTTTAGTCCTGCAGCAGAATGTGTCCTCAGACCCACATTTGAGATGTTCTGCTGTGTCTTAATCGTCTGACAGAAGAACATCAGGAGCAGGAGGTCTTCGGCGATGACCTTAGCCACGAGCAAAGACACCACAGAGCAAGTCTCTGGTGCTTTGGCTGACCAGGCTTTTCACACCAGAACACCAGCTAATTTCTTTCTAAAAACTCGAGAGTTTCAGCAACATGAAAGTTGTGCTTTATGGTTCCACGTTGCTGGAGAGGTTCTGGTTCCACGTTGCTGGAGAGGTTCTGGTACCACGAGGCTGGAGATGTTCTGGGTCCACGTTGCTGGAGATGTTCTGGTTCCACGAGGCTGGAGAGGTTCTGGTTCCACGTTGCTGTTAGCTAATGTCCTCCTATATAAGGAACATGATGTCCTGGATGGGCTGCAGATTATGGATATAAAACATTTTTACAGTAACACTGATGGAATTTTTCCGGCTCTACTCTTTGCTCTGGACTTCATGTTATGAGCAGCATTGACGCGTCAGGTGATTGACAGGTGATGTCATTTGAAATGTACCACCTGGTATGTAGGTGACCTGGGTTTGTTAGCATGAATCAAACAATATAAAATTTCAGTTTATAAACTTACATGCAACATTATTGAAATATTTGTTATATTATTATTATATTCTGCATGAACCATTACTTTTTTATAATTTCTTAAGAAGTGTCTCCACATACCCTAAGGGGTTGAAACACTGCTTCAGATGCCTGCTGCCATGTTGTTAACCCACTTTAAGCCCATATTCCATCATAATCTGTAATCTTACTTCAGGATGATGCAGTTGCTGATGGAGGCCAGCAGGTAATGGAGGTAGAACTTGGTTTTGTTGTTGCTTGGATCTCTGCGATGTTCCTTCCCAAATTCAACCAGTGCTTCCCGAAACCTGCAAGTTAAAGTGAAGCAAGTATAACTTTATTTATATAAAGAAAACTTAGGTTACCTTCACCGGGTGCGACTGTTTTTGTTCCAAATCAAGGCAAGTTTATTTGTGCACCACAATTCAACGACAGGAAGATTCAAAGTGCTTTACAGAAACACTGAAGCATCGTTCAACACTATAAACAAAAGAGAAATAAACACTGGATAAAGACAATATTAAAACATTATTCCAGCTTAAAGAACCAGATCCAGATCTGGACTCTAAATAAAAACTAGTCCATGCAGCAGAGAACAGGTGGGTCTTTAACCTGGATCTAAATAAACTGAGGGTTTCAGCTGATCTGAGGCTTTCTGGGAGTTTGTTCCAGACATGTGGAGCATAGAAGCTGAATGCAGCTTCTCCATGTCTGGTTCTGACTCTGGAACTGATAAAAAACTGGATCCAGATGACCTGAGGGTTCTGGTAGGTTCATACTGGGTCAAGACGTCTCTGATGTATGTTGGCCCTAAACCATTCAGAGCTTTCTAGACCAGCAGCAGAACTTTAAAGTCTATCCTCTGACGGACCGGCAGCCAGTGTAAAGACCTCAGAGCTGGACTGATGTGGTCCACTTTCTTGGTCTTAGTGAGGACTGGAGCAGCAGAGTTCTGGATCAGCTGCAGGTGTCTGACTGATGTTTTAGGTAGAACCTGTAAAAACACTGTTACAATAATCAAGCCAATTAAAGATGGAAGCTGGACTAGTTTTTCCAGGTCCTGCTGACACATCACATCTTTTTCCCTTGATATGTTCTTAAGATGATAGTAGGTTGACTTTGTGGTTCCCTTCATGTGTTTCTCAAAGTTTAGGTCTGAGTCCATCAATACACCCAGATTTCTGTCCTGGTTGGTGGTTTTTAGGTGTATAGACTGAAGTTCTGTGGTGACTTTTAATCGTTTCTCTTTGGCTCCAAAGACAATCACCTCAGTTTAGTTTTTGTTTAACTGAAGAAAGTTTAGACACATCCAGTCATTAATCTCTTCAATGCATTTCCCAAGAGCCTGTACGGGGCCTTGGTCTCCTGGTGACATTGTAATATATACCTGTGTGTCATCTGCGTAGCTATGGTAACTAATGTTATTCTTTATGACCTGTGCCAGTGGGAGCATGTAGATGTTAAACAGAAGAGGCCCCAGGATGGAACCTTGGGGAACTCCACATGTATTTCTTGTCTGTTCAGATGTAAAGTTACCTACTGACACAAAGTACTTCCTGTTCTCTGAATAAGATTTAGACCAGTGTAGTGACAGAGAGGCCACCCAGTTCTCCAGTCGGGAGTAATATATTGTGGTCGACTGTATCAAAAGCAGCACTGAGGTCCAGTAAGACTAAGACTGACATTTTTCCATCATCTGTATTCAAACATATGTCATTAATGACTTTGGTCAGAGCATCTCGGTGCTGTGGTGTCGTCTAAAACCTGACTGGAAGACATCGTAGCAGTTGTTTTAGTTAAAAAGTCGTTTAGTTGATGAAAAACAGCTTTTCCCATGATCTTACGTAGAAAAGGAAGATCTGAGATTGGCCTGTAGTTGCTCATTTGTGTCTAGATTGTCCCTTTTTAGCAGAGGTTTGATTACAGCTGTTTTTAGAAGTTCTGGGAAGACGCCTGAAATTAAAGACCAGTTCACAACCTGGACCAGATCTGGCTCCAGAGTCTTTGAGACATTTTTGAAGAAACCTGTGGGCAGGATGTCCAAGCAGCAAGAGGAGACGTAAGATGTCGCCCAGATCTTTGCTATTAATGGATTAAACTTGGTCATGGTGCTTAAACTGGTTTTCATGGACCAGTATGTCTCCTGAACCTGCTGCTGATGAACCAGCTGCTGGTCTGATATTCTGGATTTTGTCTGTGAAGAATTTGGTGAATTCATTGCAGCCTTGGTGGAATAAAGTTCAGGTGCTACTGACACAGGAGGGTTTGTTAACCTGTCCACAGCAGCGAATAAGACCCGAGCTTTATGACAAGGTAACTTTATTAATACCCGAAGGTAGATTAGTTTAGCAGTAAAGTAGGAGAGGCCATCATCTGTTAAAAGACTAACTGGAGCAGATACAGAAGAAAAAATGTAAATAACTGCATAAAAACTGTACGAAGAACCAAAGACCTTTAAATGAAAAAATATATATATAAAAGTCAGAAGAGCAAGAAAGGATGGAACAAAACGACTGCACTACTAACATGTTTCTAGAAGGCAGGTAGTGAAGCCCTGGATGAGCACACACCTGTTGAGGAGGTTCTCCATCTCATACAGCCCCATCTGTATGGTCTGGTCTCGAAGGGATTCTCCAATCATCAGAGCTACCCGGGCGTTCTCCTCCAGCATCTACCAGATAAAATAAATGTCACGTCGCACATCGGTCCCAGTAAAATCCACAGTACTCTATATTCACAGACAGGAAGTCTTTCATTCCAACTTTATTCAACTACATAGTTACAGCACAAGTTAGGGTCCAAAAACAACAGCCATCTGTGTTATCATGTCCATAACTGTCCATCAAACTATAGATGGCAGAACAGAAAATAGAAATATCTGTCAAGACATACAGAACAGTTTAGTCCAAATAAGTCCAAGGCGTAGCACTTCAAAAGACCAGCATATTACATAGACATGAATACAACATGTGAACTTTAGCCTGTTATGAGATGGACTGTAGTGATTTAAAACAGCAAAGTTATTGATGAAACAGTTAAGTGAAGGTGTTTCAGCTTTCCATTTGCAAGAGTGGATATGGTATTTAGCCAGAAGAATAATGAGGTTTACCATATCAGAGATGTTACTGACTAGACCTTCCATAAAATAAATGCTGTCAAAATAATTAAACAGGGAAATGTTCATTTTAGGAGAAAGCCAGCTGTGAATGTTTGCACACTGTATGAGTGAAAATGGTGCATATGAAGGAACATCTCTGCATCCCAGACTTTAATCTGGTGATTTTGGACAAACTTCTGCCCACATTCCATCTATATGTGGATCATCCCACCCGAGGAAACAAAACACAGCAATGCATATCAAATTCAATTCAAATTCAAATCTTTATTCGTCACGCACAAATTATACACAGTACAAAATGCAGTGAAATGCTTAGTACGACTGTCCAAGATGTAAGAAAGATGTAAGAAATATACTATTAACAATGAGTAAAAACTTTAAAGGATTTTAGATTACGGGGGGGGGGGGGGGGGGGGGGGGGGGGGGTAGAAATAGTAAAATAACATAAAATATGCATATAGCAAAAATATAGGATTCCAAAAAAAAAAAATAAATAGAATAAAATAAAATATATAAAAATATATAATGTATATGAAATGTAAAGAAAAAATGTAAACCATATATAAACATATCTGCAACGTAGAGAATGTAGAACATGTCAAATATAAAGTATAAATGTGCAAGGCTTGAGAGTCCGAAAGTGTCTGTGTGCAGAGGAAAAGTGACAATGTCTGTAAAAATGCCAACGTGTCGTGTGCAACAGTCAGCCGAGGTAGATGTTGTGTGCATGGAGTCTACAGTGTCCAGGTACTGGCGTTCTGGTTCAGGGCCCGAACGGCCTGCGGGAAGAAGCTCCTCCTCATTCGCTCAGTGCTTACTTTCAAGGAACGGAAACGTTTCCCTGACCGCAACAGAGAGAAGAGTCCATTGTTGGGATGGCTGAGGTCCTTCACTATCTTCCTGGCTCTGGTCCAGCACCGCTTGCTGTATACTATCTTCCTGGCTCTGGTCCAGCACCGCTTGCTGTATACAGTGTCTAGGTCAGGAAGCTCCATACGGATGGTACGCTCTGCTGATCGTACCACCCTCTGGAGAGCTCGCCTGTCCTGTTTGGTGCTGTTCCCGAACCAGGCTGTGATATTTCCCGCCAGGGTGCTCTCAATGGTGCAGGTGTAGAAAGTCCTTAGCACCCTTGGGGGCAGTTTAAAGTCCTTCAGGCGTCTGAGATGAAAGAGACGCTGTCGGGCCTTCTTCACCACGGTGTTAACATGACAGGACCATGTCAGATCCTGCGTGATGTGAACACCTACGTACGAGCCACCGGAAACTGTCCACTCTCTCCACTGGGGTCCCGTTGATGTTCAGGGGCTGGTAATTCCTCTCCTGCTTAGTACTGAAGTCCACTATCAGCTCCTTAGTCTTGCTGACGTTGAGGAGGAGGTTGTTGACCTGGCACCATAATTCCAGGTTTCTAACCTCCTCTAGGTATGCCGTCTCGTCGTTGTTAGAGATCAGGCCCAACACCACAGTGTCGTCTGCAAACTTAATGATGTTGGTTGAGCTGGAAGTGGCTACACAGTCGTAAGTGTATAAGGAGTACAGCAGGGGGCTCAGAACACAGCCCTGGGGGGCTCCAGTGCTGACGGTGATAGAGGTTGAGACATGGCTGCCCAACCGTACCACCTGTGATCTGTCTGTTAGGAAGTTGGAGATCCAGCGACACAGGAATGGGCTGAGGCCTAGGATCTCCATCTTAGTCGTGAGTGTGGAGGGGATTATGGTGTTGAACTCTGAACTGTAGTCAACAAACAGCATTTTCACATAATTCCCCTTTCCGTTGTCCAGATGGTTGAGTGCTGTGTGATGGAGGTGTACGATGGCGTCCGCTGTAGATCGGTTTCGACGGTACGCAAACTGTAGAGGGTCCAGGGTGGCTGGCAGGGAAGAAGTGATGAAGTCTCTGACGAGCCTTTCGAAGCACTTCATCACTACCGAGGTGAGCGCAACTGGGCGGTAGTCGTTGTGGCAGGCAGGCTGAGGTTTCTTCGGGACTGGAACAATGACGGACTGTTTGAAGCACGTCGGGATGACAGACTGATCCAGGGAGAGGTTGAAGATCTCAGTAAACACAGGAGCAAGCTGGTCGGCGCAGGTCTTCAGGACTCGACCTGTGATGCCATCTGGTCCTGCTGCTTTTCTCGTGTTCACTCTCCTGAATGCCTTTCTAACATCGTGCTCTGAGATGGTGAATGAGTTAGCTTCTCCGGGGAGCTCCAGAGGTGTGCTGCCCTTGGCGACGTTAGCGCTGCTAACGCTGTTAGCGCTGCGAGCTGCAGCCTCGAAGCGAGCATAAAAGGTGTTCAGCTCGTCTGCCAGAGAAGCGTCTCCACCCACCGATCTGGAAGATGGTGCTTTATAGTCCGTCATGTTTCTCAGTCCCTGCCACAGACTCCTAGAGCCACTCTGTTGGAACTGTGACTCTAGTTTCTGTGCGTAGCGCTGTTTCGCCTCCTTCACCACTCTGCGCACGCTGTAGGACGCGGTTTTGTACTCGTCCATGTTTCCCCTGGCGAGCCCCGTGTTATACGCCGCGGACCGGGATCTCAAAGCATCGCGGACGGATTTATCCACCCACGGCTTCTGATTCGGAAAAGTTCTGATGGTGGTCTTCTTAACCGTGTCGTCCACCAGTTTTCCTACAAATCCCACAACCGCTTCCGTAAACATGTTGACGTCATCGGAGCTGCGCCGGAACATGTCCCAGTCTGCGTCATCTAGAGCGTCCTGCAGAGCGGCCTCCGATTGGTCCGTCCAGCGTGACACCTCCGTCCGAGCCGCAACTTCCTGCTTGAGCCTTTGTTTATATTTTGGCATGAGGAAGATGGCGGCGTGGTCGGATTTCCCAAACGGAGGGCGAGATTGAGCCTTATAACTGTCCCGCACTGTAGTGTAACAGTGGTCCAGTGTCCTTTCACCCCTGGTGGGGCAGCTGATGTGCTGATAAAAGTTTGGCGCTGCGCGTTTGAAGTTGGCACTGTTAAAATCCCCCGCCACAATAAGCGCAGCGTCTCGGTGTTGTGTCTGGTGCTGTGTGAGTGCTTCATGCAGCTCGCATAAAGCAGTGTCCGTGTTCGCCTGAGGTGGAGTATAAACGGCGCTGACTATGACCGATGTAAACTCCCGAGGTAGATAAAAAGGACGACATTTGATGGTTAGTAGTTCCAGGTTGGGTGTGCAGGAGCGAGTGAGAGGAACAATGCTCGCGCTGTTGCACCAGCTACTGTTCACCATTAAACACACGCCGCCTCCCCTTGACTTTCCCGAGTCCTGTGTTCTGTCCATGCGGTGAACCGAGAAGAACTCGGCCGGCTGGATGGCATGGTCCGGCACCGCTGGGTTCAGCCATGTCTCGGTGAAGCAGAGGAGATTGCAGTCCCGAATGTCTCTCTGGAACTTTACCCTGGCCCTGAGGTCATCGAGCTTATTTTCCAGAGACTGGACGTTGGCGAGCAGAATACTGGGCAGCGGTGTGCGGTGTGCACGAGCTCTCAGCCTGTTCCTGACGCCGGCTCGTTTCCCCCGGGGTCTCCATTTCGGGTCCCGTCCTTTGTTCTCCCTCAGGATCTCCTTCGGCCAACTCGGATCCGGGGTTAAAAACGACGAATTGTGAGTACATTGTACACCAATGGAAATAAGAGTATCTCTAATGTAACAAAAGCACTCCATGATATCAGTTTGTCAGTTCCATGAAGTAGAAATTACTTTAGAAACAAAAACAAAGAAAAGTGGTAGGAGCAGTCGCGACGGCGGCCGACTTCGACAGCGCCATTACAGCCTATGATGCCACAGCTCCCCTCCCCTCGGCAGACCAGACCACAATCTCATTCTGTTGACTCCAAAGTCTGTCCTGCTTGTTCAGCGGCTGCTTGTAGACAGAAGGACAGCGAGGAGGTGGACTGAAGATGCTGCTGAAGAACTACAGGACTGCTTTGAGTCAACAGACTGGGGTGTTCTCTGTCAGCCACACAGGGAGGACATCACCAAGATGACCGAGCGTGAAGAAATCACCGTTCAACACCCAGCTGTCTCCTCTGCCTGCTGCAGAGACCGTCTGCATCTGGATGCTGGTGGTAGCTCTGTGAGCCACTTTCTCTAGTTTCTCTGGTGGTTTAACAACATCCAGCCACTGCTGCTGGGGGAGAATCTGCGGGGGATGGGGGTCCAGGACTCCATGGTCTCCTGGATCACTGACTACCTGACAGGACACAGTTGGTCCGTCTGGGCAGCGTCCTGTCTGACGTGGTGGTCCTCAGGGGACTGTGCTGGCTCCTTTCCTCTCCACCTTCTACACCACTGGTTCTCAGTCCAACACTGAGTCCTGCCGCCTTCACAAAGTCTCTGACGACTCAGCGGTTGTTGGGTGTCTAGGAGAGGGAGGGAGGAGGACGACAGAGCGCTGGTGGACTGGTTTGTAGACTGGACCGGAAGGAACCACCTGCATCTGGATGTCACCCAGACCAGAGAGATGGTGATAGACCTCCAGAGGAAGAGGACTCCTCTACCAGCTTACTTACATCTCCCATCATTCCTTGTAAGGCAGTCGTGTTAGCAGTGACTGAACCTTTAATTCTGACGACAGCCTCACGGAGATCTAATCTCCATACACTTAACATCCTCTAAGGCAGTGAGGATGGCAAGGATCCCATAAAGTTCATGTCGGATGTACTCCTACAAGTGATGGGACCCGACGTTTTCCCTACACCGCCTGAGCTGGAGAGAGCTCACCAGACTTCAAAGAAGCTGCGCTGGGCTCGGAATCACAAGCTCAGGTACCAAGGTGCCACCTGAAGAGTTGACCAGGATGTCAGCACAACACTCACAAAAAAGAGAGATGCGTTTAACGTTGTGAAGCAAGCCCCGTATCAGAAGGTCAGATTCCGCCTGCTCTACCCAACCCCGCTGCGAGTGACGAGTGACATGCTCACCTTCGAATCGCCTGATGAAGCTCAGAAGTTTTTCAACCAGACATTTGGCAAACAGTAGGACTTGATATGTTGCAGCTTGGAAAGTACTACCTGGCTGAGGCTAATCACCTGAACTCAAGGTCCATCAAACTCATCTCTTCACCTTATGATGCCAAGCAGCTGTCTTTAGACTGGAGGCATACGCACTCCATTATGTTTTTGCTAGACTAATTAATATTTTGCTGTGCGCAAATGTATGCAACTGGAACTTTTTCATTAAGCCAACCATCCATTGCTGTTCAAATGTATGAATATGTGCTGTTATCGCACTTGATGCAGAGAAAGCGTTTCACAGAGTAGAATGGGGATACTTATTTGAATGTTTGAAGAAATTCAGTTATGGCCCTAATTTTGTTAGGGCCATAAAATATTTGGTTGTGGCTTTGACAAAGGACCCATCTAATATGTTTGATGTCAACTATGGGCCTTTAATTTCAAAGATGAAGTCAGACTTACAAAGGTGGAACACTGTCCCCTTCCTGAACCTATATTCCAGGGTGGAATCAATTAGGATGATTGTAATGCAGTAAGGACGCAGACAGGAAGTGTGATGCAGATAAGAAGCAGACAGAAAACGTGATGCAGACAGGAAGTGTTACGCAGACAGGAAGTGTGACGCAGACAGGAAGTGTGATGCAGATAAGAAGCAGACAGGAAGCGTGATGCAGACAGGAAGCGTGACGCAGACAAAAAGCAGACAGGAAGCGTGACGCAGACAGGAAGCGTGACGCAGATAGGAAGCATGACGCAGATAGGAAGCAGACAGGAAGAATAACCAATAACGAAAGTGTGACGCAGAGAGGACGCAGACAGGAAGCGTGACGCAGACAGGAAGCGTTAGGCAGACAGGAAGCATGACACAGACAGGAAGCGTGACGCAGATAAGTAGCAGACAGGAAAAATGACGAATACAGGAAGTGTGACGCAGACAAAAAGCTGACAGGAAGTGTGATGCAGACAGGAAGCATGACACAGATAAGAAGCAGACAGGAACCGTGATGCAGACAGGAAGCATGACGCAGATAAGAAGCAGACAGGAAGAATGACAAATAACGGAAGCGTGACGCAGACAAAAAGCAGACAGGAAGTGTGACGCAGATAAGTAGCAGACAGGAAAAATGACAAATACAGGAAGTGTGACGCAGACAAAAAGCAGACAGGAAGCGTGATGCTGACAGGAAGCGTTACGTAGACAGGAAGCGTGATGCTGACAGGAAGCGTTACGTAGACAGGAAGCGTGATGCAGACAGGAAACGTGATGCAGATAAGAAGCACACAGGAAGTGTGATGCAGACATGAAGCATGACGCAGATAAGAAGCAGACAGGAAAAATGACAAATACAGGAAGTGTGACGCAGACAAAAAGCAGACAGGAAGCGTGACTCAAAAAGGAAGCGTTACGTAGACAGGAAGCGTGATGCAGACAGGAAGCGTTACGCAGACAGAAAGCGTGACGCAGATAGGAAGCAGACAGGAAGTGTGATGCAGACGGGAAGCGTGATGCAGACAGGAAGCATGACGCAGATAAGAAGCAGACAGGAAGAATGACAAATACCGAACGTGTGAAGCAGAGAGGACGCAGACAGGAAGCGTGACGCAGACAGGAAGCATTACTCGGACAGGAAGCGTGACGCAGACAGGAAGTGTGACGCAGACAAAAAGCAGAAAGGAAGCATGACGCAGACAGGAAGTGTTACGCAGACAGGAAGCGTGACGCAGACAGGAAGCGTTACGCGGACAGAAAGCGTGACGCAGACAGGAAGTGTGACGCAGACAGGAAGCGTGACGCAGACAGGAAGCGTGATGCAGACAGGAAGCGTGACGCAGACAGGAAGAATGACAAATACAGGAAGTGTGACGCAGAGAGGATGCAGACAGGAAGCATGACGCAGACAAAAAGCAGACAGGAAGCTTGACGCAGACAGGAAGCGTGATGCAGACAGGAAGCGTGACGCAGACAGGAAGCGTGATGCAGACAGGAAGCGTGACGCAGAGAGGATGCAGACAGGAAGCATGACGCAGACAAAAAGCAGATAGGAAGCGTGACTCAGACAGGAAGTGTGACGGAGAGAGGAAGTGTGACGCGGACAGGAAGTGTGACGCGGACAGGAAGTGTGACGCAGACAGGAAGTGTGACGCAGACAGGAAAGGCTTGGTGGACTATATGTGGCTATATGTAGTCTAACCTGTCTGGAAGCCAGGGATTATTAGCCCACAGAATGATTTCTAACAGTCTTGGTGTTTCATGTTGCAGTCAGGCTCATCTTTACTAAACCTGGACAGGTTGATGTGTGGCTGCTTCAGTAGAGCGAGTTATCACACCGAGATAAATATGAAGCAGAGCTGGAGCTCATGTCAACATAACACAATAATTTCACAATCCCCGATGATCTGGATTTGTTTCATTCAAAGACCCACAATACCAGGACTTACTGGTGTGTTCCAGTCTTTCCTCATGCAATCCACGGCCACCACAAACTCTGAATAATAATAATAATAATAATAATAATAATAATAATAATAATAATAATAATAATAATAATAAAAGCTGCAAACGATGTTGAAGGCCTCTGGTGCCACTTCGACTTATTTTGCCACCGTGCGCCTTTCGACATCTTCCATTCTTGCAGTCGTCATGTTGACAGACATGTCTGACATGGCTACGCTGCTTTCATAGTCCACCCCTGACGACTCACGAAGTTCTCGTGTGACCACGATATCAGACGGCAGACAGATGCAGACTGTCCATGTGAATGAGTATCAGAAAACTTAATAATCCCGAAGGAAACTGTGTGCACACAGTCGCTCCATACCAAATAAAGAAAGGATAAAGATAAAAATCACAATAAGAAAAATGACAGACTAGTTACGATATCTCTGTAAACAGATCCAGGATCAGTCCTGCAGTGAGTACTATGTACAGTATCATCAGTATCATAGTAAAATTTAAATGTAGAGCAGTAAATGTATAACAGTGGATGTTATATGGAGGAGTTGTACAGTGTGATGGCTGCAGGTGTGGTTGAGTGGAGCATTGAGGTGGTATCCGTCTCTCTCTGAACATACTCCTGTGGCTGATCAGCAGGATGTGAAACAGGTGGGAGGTATCGTTCAGTGTTGTCTTTATTATGGACAACGTTCTCCTCTCCACCACGTCAGAGAGTCCACCTCCATCCCAACACATTACTGGCTTTGTGGATCAGTGTGTTCGGTGTGTTTGCATCTGCAACCCTTAGCCTGCTGCCCAGCATGCAGCAGCACAGAGTATTGCGGCTAAATATCCAACGCCAACTTGCTCAGGGGAGTGAACTTGATGACGCGCACTACGTTCCTCATGTCTCGCAATTGTTTATTCATACTTTCAAATAATCCAATATTATCCTTATTTACGTGAGTACAAAACAATGCATATTCCATGGTTCTATGACTAACATAATTTCTTACATCATCTCAAACGCTTATGCGGTCAACAAACAATAACGCTCCCCGGCTCACCCCACCTCTACATCATCAAGAACCGACCAAGCGCCCTGGTGACAGCAATTATTTATCACCACTTACAACCCAAGTGCCACACCCACTTCCCAAACACCAATTAAGTGTGTACACATCAACAAAGTACAAACATGAAACATGTTTATAGTTATGGCTCCTACATTCCGGCCTCTAATTAGTCTAAAGATTAATTACATCACCAATGATATGTAGGAGACAAACTTATTGACAAAGCAACATTTCATGTTACATACATTTCCACATACATTAATCATGTAAACCAACCAATAAACCCAGGAAAGGTTACAATCAAGTCCATTCAGAAAATGACCACATCAGTGAGGTCTGAACATTCTTTTACAGTAGTGTATGAATTCATGGCTCATCTGCTTCCTGAAGAAGGCACACCTTCATGATTGGTCTATCCAGGCAGGTAGTCTTAGTCTTAATACGAACCTGTCGCACAAGTCCTCTTTTATCATGAATCACCTGAACCACTTTCCCAACCATCCATGAATTTCGAGGTGCAGAGTCATCCACAATGTCCCCAGGAACAAAGTTTCTTCTGGTAACCTGCCACTTTTGACGCTCCTGTAGTTGTGGTAAGTACTCCTTCACCCAGCGCTTCCAAAACAGATTTGACATATACTGGACTTGCTTCCATCGTCGTCGTGTGTATATGTCATCCCTCTGAAACACTCCCGGTGGTAATAATGGCTTAGACTTAAGTAGCAGGAGATGGTTTGGAGTTAGTGCCTCCAAATCATTAGGATCTGTGGATGCCTTAGTGATGGGGCGACTATTAATAATAGCCTCCGCCTCACACAACACCGTATGGAGACCTTCCTCATCAAGAATCTGTGTTTTCAGAATGGAATTCAGCACTTTGCGCACGGATCTTATCAGTCTTTCCCACACTCCACCATGATGCGATCCTGTGGGCGGATTGAAGTTCCATCTGATTCCCTTTTGAAGAAGGACGTTATTAATCTGATCATGATTCCACCTTGCTACAGCTTCTCTCAGCTCACGCTCAGCTCCAACAAAGTTTGTACCATTGTCTGAGCGTATCTCCATCACCTGACCACGTCTAGCAGTAAAGCGTCTCAAAGCATTAATGAAAGAATCTGTGTCTAAAGAAGACAACACTTCAAGATGCACAGCTCTTATAGCCAAGCACGTAAAAATGACTCCATATGTCTTCACTGTGCTCCTTCCTCTTCTAACCTCAAACGGCCCAAAACAATCCACCCCAACCCTGGAAAATGGAGGTTCATCAGGAATAACCCTGTCCTGAGGAAGGTCTGCCATTTGTTGTTGGCCTGGAGCAGCATGCAACCTGCGACAGACAACACATTTTGATAATATCTTTCTTATGGCAACACTAGCACCCGGAATCCAAAATCTCTGACGCAACATTGAAAGCATATGATTACGTCCTCCATGTCCTGTAATCTGGTGTATATAATGGAGAATGAGATCAGAGACATGTAGATCTTTAACCAGTATAACAGGATGTCTAGCTTCATCTGGCATAGATGCTCTTTCCAGCCTTCCTCCCACTCTCAGAACACAGTCTTCCCATATAGGATTTAGCTTGAAAAGATGACTACTTCTTTTCACACCTTCACCCTTCTGCAAACCTTTCACTTCATCCGGATACCTCTTTCTTTGACAATAAGAGATGATGGCTGTCTCAGCTGTGTCTAACTCCTCAATCCTAAGAGGACCTCTTGCAACTTGACCTTTAACAGCTTTCATTTCCTTTTGTAGCTTCTTTTCCAGCTGCTCTTTATCTAGGTCAGACTGAGAAAGTGACAACCTTAGTTGCTTTCTGCTTTGAGAAAGATCTACAAGCAAACTCCTAAACCTAAGAAGCCAGCCCATCATTCTTTTCAGACGAACCCATGAAGAGAAGTGATTGATAAAACTCATAAATGAATCTTTCTGCTCATCAGCTTGAACTACATTCATAGTGGCATTTGGCTGTACACCGGTAGAGTGACTATTGCCCCTCAGAGGACCATTTACAGTTCAGCCTAGCATGGTTTTGACTGCATATGGACCTCCATTCACTCTTCTAACAACTTCCCATGGCTCTACGGCCATAGGAACATTGATTCCTATCAATATGTCCACTCCTGAGCCTATCTCTTTAATGTTGATGTTCTTTAAGTACGGCCATCTTTGAACATCTACCTGCTGTGGAATATTACCATGATGAACAGGCATTGTCTGTTGTGTGAATATATTAGGTAGGTCACAAAATTCTTCGTTATCCAGCCCAGCGATTTCTAAATCAGAGACAATGTGACTGCTAACCACCTTCATTGTTCTTAACAGAATATCTGTTTTCCTCCCTGTAAGCTTCAGTCTATTCATAAGACTTTCAGTACAAAAGGATGTTGAGCTTCCAGGATCTAAGAAAGCATAAGTCACCAGTGTCTCATGCCCTTTCTTTGATTTTACCTGTACTGGTAATATAGAAAGTGTACAATCATTCTTACCGGCCCCAGTAAGACCACTTGACTGTACATTCTGTTTATCCTGTTCTTCCACGGGAAGCAAAGAAATGACAGATTCATGAAGCCTGTTAGCATCATCAAACAGCTTAGACATGTCATCAAGACAGGACTGAATCTTAGAAGCATTTTCTTCATTCTGCATAAGCTCTTTAATCACTTTTATAACAGCCCTTATGTTGTTAACCTTTGTCTTCCGATCTGATTGAAGCCTTTCCATTTTCATTCCCAGAGCCTTTACAGTAAGTTTTAATCGTCTTTTCTGTTCATCCTTTGTACCAACATCAGAACTTGCATATCCTTCACCTGGTTCCATTTTTCTCCAACAAAGCAAGAATAAATCATGCTAAATTCATATCTCTTATCCCATCAATACAGCCCATTTATCACAGTAACGCACACAACTGATATACAAGGTCGGCAATTAAGTAAACAGCATCAGTCCAACAGACATATGAAAGTCTTTAATTCCCTGCTAAACTGCCTACCAACAGCTTACTAAACTCACCCTTTCATTTGGTGAGCGGCGGGTATTTATGCATCTATATACCGTCAGCCTTGCAGAAGACTGTCTGTCTTAAACAAGAACTGCGTCAATGCTCCCAAGCATATAGCTTCAACCACTTTTCCACCACTAAACCATAAAACAATACAGCCACCTAATGCGGTTGTACCGCTAAACCTATCAGGGGAAATTGACTCGCTTTCATATAAAACACGTTTCGTGTAGCCATACCTTAATTCCATGGGCTGCAATGAATGAATCAAACCTGACCATTAATGAACGTAGGCTGAGACCTTCCAACCACGTCGATCCACTCATAGCGTCTCCGCGAACGCTAACTTGTCCACAAAGATGTCCCAGAACTCCAACTTCGTAATAATCCTACAGACTCTTCTTGATAAACTTTAATCCTTTCCAACGTTAGATGTTAGGTGTTTGTTGACTAATTATTGCGGCTAAATATCCAACGCCAACTTGCTCAGCCGCGGCAGGCTAAACAGGGGAGTGAACTTGATGACGCGCACTACATTCCTCATGTCTCACAATTGTTTATTCATACTTTCACATAATCCAATATTATCCTTATTTACATGAGTACAAAACAATGCATATGCCATGGTTCTATGACTAACACAATTTCTTACATCATCTCAAACGCTTATGCGGTCAACAAACAATAACGCTCCCCGGCTCACCCCACCTCTACATCATTAAGAACCGACCAAGCGCCCAGGTGACAGCAATTATTTATCACCACTTACAACCCAAGTGCCACACCCACTTCCCAAACACCAATTAAGTGTGTACACATCAACAAAGTACAAACATGAAACATGTTTATAGTTATGGCTCCTACACAGAGGATAGCACTGGCCACAACAGACTCATATGGACCTTATATCTCAGTTTGTGCGACAATGAAGCACACTGAGCCCTACAGGTGTGTTACCTGTGTGATGATGGTGGGCAGGCTGGTTTGGTAGAAACCTTCGTGGTCTGTATCCGGCTCCTGATCTCTCTGCCAGTCCTGGAGCTCCACCTGCAGTGCTTTGTGCATCCACTCTGATACACTCTTCTGTTGCAGAAAATAACACAAACACCTTCATGTTCGTCTGTATTTCAGCACATTTTACAAACTTCTCTACACTTTAGATTTTCCTGAGAATTTGAAATATGTGATATGAAGTTTATCCAGACTGTGCAGCGTCTGCTCAGGCTGGAAAACTTCTATAAAGAAGAGTACATAGCAGATTTAGTCTGGTTGAAGTCTCACCCGAACACTCTGCACGTATCTACTCTGCAGCTGTTCCAGCCCTTCGGTGGAGATGAGCGGTCCCAGGTCGGCACTCTGCAGCTCCGCCAGCATGTCGGGGTGGCCCATCATGTCCGGGCTGCCGGAACAACAGCAACACACGCAGGGACATTAATCACATTACACAATCACTACAAAACTAAACCATGGCTTCTTGACCTGGCTTTGATTATCCCATAGACTGATCACTTAAAGTGGAGCCTGAACAGAGAAGTGAGAAAAATGAGGGTTTATTTGAATGGAAAGATAAATGCTGTGTGACAGGGGAAGCACTGAATCCCTTTTCAGATTGTTAAATAGAGCTCAAAACTCACAAGAACACAAACATTTGAGAGAATAAGGATTGATTTAGCTTTCCTTTTACCTTCTTAGCTCATGATTTTCTTATGACAGTGTACAGGTCCTACCACCTGCTGATTTACACCACAAACAACTAAATGTAAGCGGAAAGGTGGGAAGTGGAGAGAAAGTGGGATTTGAAAGTAATGATTGGAAGTAAAACAGTCAGGTCTTACAGGTTTATAGGAAGTTCTGAATTTGCTATGATGTGTACGCCACGAGTCTCACCTGTTGTAGACGTGCAACACCCAGTTAAGCACAGCAAAGATTTCACCGCTCTCCAGGTCCCAGCTGCTAACCTGGATACAAAAACCACTTAGATGTGGACGGTGTCTCGGGCTGAAAGCATCCCTAACAATCAGGCTTCACCTGCATCGACCATGAAGAAAATGACTAAACAAAAACTAGTGAAAGGCGATAATCGAGGGAATCACGCAGCTGAAGGTGATGTAGGTCCAGCGTTTCCCCCTCATCACCGACCTGTGCCAGGTGAGTGCGTAAGCAGCGGTGGCTGGCCCTAAGGTAGGCTCCGGTCAGCTGGTAGTACGGTGGGACGCAGTGCTCCAGCAGGTGGCGTACGGTGTCCAGGTCAGCCATGATGCCGTGCTGCAGAGCCGACAGGTGACCCGCCAGACCTGGACCTCGCGTGTGCAGGTAGGAAACGCTGCGAAAGCGTGCAGACACCGCCTCCTCTAGTACCTGGAAGAAACGTGCTCTCCAACAGCGAGGTCGTCCAGCAGGCAGGGGCCTGCTGCTGCCTCCGGGACGACCTCTCTCTGCCAGCAGGGCTCGGTCCAGAGCCTCCTCCCGCTCTACGATCCTGACGGCTGACACAAACGGCGTGGGGTTCTGCTGGGCCAGGGCCAGAGCGCTGCTCACCACCGCCCACAGCTCCTTTCCTGCAGCAACAGGGTGGATGTTAAGAAGCAAGACGTCATTTTCCAGCAGACTTGTTTTATTCTGTCGTTTTCCTTTCTCCTGTCATTTGTTGCTGTTATTCTGTTTTAAACGACACTACTTTCCCCTTTAACTTCCCAGATTGCTTTTTCTTATTATAAATATTCACACACCATTTTCTTTTATCAGAATTAAGAAACACAATTGAGTAAACTACGTCTCAAAGACCTTCTCACCCAGGGCGTCCACCAGCTGCCCGACTCCAGAGAAATACTTGGCCACCAGTTCCTGGTCTTCGGCGCTGAGTCCACTTTCTGTCGTCCCAGCAGCCCCGTGAAGCTGCCAGAGGATGTCGTCCTGCCAGTGCTCCAGATCCATCAGCCGGGCGTGGGCCTCCAGGAGCCGCCGGGACTCCACCAATCGCTCTGTCTCCAACACCATGCTACCAACTACAGAAGCCAGGGAAGGGAGAGAAAACATTATTCTTTTAACTGTGACAGCTTCCATAATAATCTTGTGTTGTTAGCTGAGGTTAATGGCTGGACTTAGTTGCATGCTGCGTGCAAATGAGCAGAAGTAAAGACATTTCAGATGTGAAGCTGAACCTCTTTCAGACCGTGATTTAGAGCCAGCAACCAGTGGCTCTGTTTCTCGTCAGATAGATAAAATGTTAACATGTAAATGCTTGATAGGTTCTGGGTGTTATAGTCCAGGACAGAGGACATTTATAGGCAACAGATAGGCCACAACCTAACAACTTCTGGTCTGATAGACCTAGGTAGAAATCATAGACATGTTTACAACTTTATAAGGGAAACTAATCACTGTTTCATCTATAGACCAGTTCTAGATATGCAGCCCTCTATTTACCTGCCATTACCTGAGACTGTAATAAACTACTGTTTTTAAAGGACTGTTTTTTTATATAATGTGACGGTGCTTTCCAAGAAGGGATGAATGAATGAATGAAAAATACTTTATTAATCCCAAAGGGAAATTCAATATTGTAGTAGTAGTAATTTTTTAGTAAAACAATCACATTAATTAATTAAGGGCTTTGTTCTTCAGCCTGATAGCTGCTGGAAGGAAGGATCTTCTGTATCTCTCTGTCTTGCATCGGACTTGAACAAGCCTCCCACTGAACACACTCTGTTGTTTCGTCACGGCGTTGTGTAGAGGGTGTGAAGGATCTTCCATTATCTTCGTCAGCTTGTACAGAATTCTTTTTTTGATGATCAACTCCAGCGGCTCCAGAGTTACTCCAAGCACAGAACCGGCTTTCTTGATCAGTTTGTTAATTCTTTTCAAGTCTCTGGTTCTGATGCCGCTGCCCCAGCAGATTGCTGCAAAGCTGATTGCACTTTCAACAACAGGCCTGTAGAACATTTGCAACATTTTGGTGCAGACGTTAAAAGATCTCAGCTTCCTTAAGAAGTAGAGTCTGCTTTGACCTTTCTTGTAAATGTACTCAGTGTTGCTTTTCCACTCAAGTCTGTTGTCCAGCTGAACTCCAAGGTACTTGTATTCCTCCACCACCTCCACCTCCTCTCCCATGATGGAAACACTTCTATGTGTGTTCTTGTTCCTCCTGAAGTCAACAATCATCTCCTTTGTTTTCTTGGTATTCAAGATGAGATGATTGTCACCGCACCATTTCACAAACTGACCGACCAGTTCTCTGTACTCTGCTTCTTGTCCATCACTGATACACCCAACAACTGCTGAGTCATCAGAGTATTTCTGCAGATGACAGAACTCAGAGTTGTACTGGAAGTCTGAGGTGTACAGCGTGAATAGAAATGGTGAAAGTACAGTCCCTTGTGGTGTTCCAGTGCAGCTGACCACCATCTCAGACACACAACCTTTCAGTCTCACAAACTGTGGTCTGTTTGTGAGGTAGTCGTAAATCCAGGTGGTTGTGGAGGGATCCACCTGGAATTTCTGCAGCTTCTCACACAGCAGAGCAGGCTGAATCGTATTAAAAGCACTTGAGAAATCAAAGAACATGACCCTCAAAGTGCTGCCTGACTGGTCCAGATGAGAGTGGGCTCTCTGAAGCAGGTATATGATGGCATCTTCAACCCCAAGCCCATTACGGTATGCAAACTGTAGTGGGTCCTGAAAGGTCTTCACCTGCTTGCTGAGGTGAGCCAGTAAGAGTCTCTCCAGGACTTTCATGACGTGAGATGTCAGGGCGACTGGTCTGTAGTCTTTTGGTTCAGCTGGTTGTGGTTTTTTAGGCACTGGAACAAGGCAGGATGTTTTCCACAGCACCGGGATTCTTTTCTGGCTCAGGCTGGTGTTGAACAGGTGCTGGAGAATCGGACATAGCTGTTTTGAGCAGGTCTTGAGAACTCTGGGACTGACACCATCTGGACCTGCAGCCTTGTTCTGGTTCAGTTTCACCAGTTGTTGCATGACTTGGTTACAGGAGACAGACAGAGTGGAGGTGGAGGCAGAGGAGGTTTCAGGAAGTCCTGATGTGGAGGGAGATGAGGTTGTGTCCAGGTCCTTGACTGAGCTGCAGGGTGACAGAGTGGAGGTGTGACAGGAAAGCTGTGGGCTCATGGAGGGTGTGTGGCTAGTTGGGGTTGAAGCAGGAGGTGAGCTAAACCTATTGAAGAACATGTTCAGTTCGCTCTGTCCAGACCTCCATCAGTCTGATCCTCCTTTATCCCGAAGCCAGTGATCTTCTTCATTCCTGACCACACATCCCTCACATTGTTTTTCTGAAGCTTACTTTCCAACTTCTTCCTGTAGTCCTCCTTGCACTTCTTCATTTGTGTTTTAAGTTGTTTTTGTGTGGACTTCAATAACTCCCTGTCTCCATCCCTAAAAGCTTTCTTTTTGATGTTCAGCAGCTTTTTCAGGTCACTGGTGATCCAGGGTTTGTTATTGGGGAAGCACCTCACTGTTCTTGTTGGAACGGTGCTGTCCACACAGAAGTTAATATAATCTGTCACACACTCAGTCAAGGCATTGATGTCATCTCCATGAGGTTCACATAGGACGTTCCAGTCTGTAGCCTCGAAGCATCCTCTCAGAGCATCTTCAGCTTCATTAGACCAGGTTCTAATAGCCTTTCTAATGACTGGTTGTTGCTGAACGATGGGCTTGTAGGAGGAGGAGAGAAGAACTAGGTTATGGTCTGATCTTCCTAAAGGTGGCAGGGCAAAGGAGCTGTATGCATTTTTAATATTTGCATAAAATAAGTCCAACGTTTTGTTTTCTCTGGTGGAGCAGCTGACAAACTGTTGGAAAGTTGGTAGAGTTGCAGAGAGGGAGATGTTGTTAAAATCTCCAGAGATCGCCACAAATGCGTTTGGATGTTGTGTTTGAAGCCTGGCCACTACAGAGTTAATGACATCACAGGCTGCGTCTGGAGTGGTACCAGGTAATATATATATACCGCTACCAGAATAACGCATGTGAACTCTCTGGGTAAATAATACGGGCGGAGACTCACAGCTAGCAGTTCAATGTCTCTATTGCAGATCTTCTCTTTAACAGTGACATGTTCAGGATGACACCAGCGCTGGTTTACCAGCACCGCAATTCCACCTCCCTTCAGCTTCCCGCTGAGTTGTTTATTGCGGTCTGCATTACAGTCTGGGATGTGTTCATGCAGCCATGTCTCGGTGAAGCACATAATACTGCACTCTCTGTATTCTTTAAGAGACCTGGTTAGCACCTGAAGTTCATCAATTTTGTTAACTAGCGATCTCACGTTTCCCATAACAACCGTTGGAAGAAACGGTTTGAATCGCCACCGTTTTTCTCTCTGCCTCGCTCCTGCCCTGCATCCTCTTCTCTTTCTTTTCAACTCCGTTGGGATTTGAAGTGTTGTTTCACTGATAATCTTGAGTTTGGAGAGTTTTATCAGTTGATCCCGATGGTAAACAAGTCTCGTTGCCATGGAGACTCACAATAACAAGTCTTGCAAAAAAGAAAAAATATTCAGAAAAATCTCCCGTATAGCACAGCCTCTGACCAGCGCGAAAAAATCTACCCGAACAGACACAGATTGATAGCTGATGTCTTAAAAAGACGGCTATATTGCAAAAAATCACAAGTTAAAAACAGAGCTACTACAATTGCTGCTGCCACCTAGCGGCGCATTCTAGAATGGGGACATGGTGAGTTGGGTCTGATGGATGCTCACAAGAACACAAGAATAAAATGCCTCAGACATGGGCGTAGGCTCTCAAAAAGGAACATTTTAAAGGGATCTGAAGACAGCTGAAGCAAGTCTGATCTGGGATAATAAGTTATCTGCAGACCTTAATGCTCAGGACGTTGCATATCAGGTCAGAAATTCAATTTAAGGCTTTGAAGGTGATCATTTAAACTGGGTCACCGGGGCCCCCCTCTGGAGCCAGGCCTGGAAGAGGGGAACGGAGGCGAGCGCCTGGTGACCGGGCCTTTGCCCATGGGGCCCGGTTGGGCTCAGCCCGAAAGGGTGACATGGGCCCCCCCTACCGTGGCCTCACCACCTGCAGGAGGGGCCATAGGGGTCGGGTGCAGTGTGAGCTGGGCGGCTGCCAGAGGCGGGCGGTCTGATCCTAGGCTGCAGAAGTTAGCTCTAGGGACATGGAATGTCACCTCTCTGGAGGGGAAGGAGCCTGAGCTGGTGTGCGAGGTTGAGCGGTTCCAGCTAGATATAGTTGGACTCACCTCAATGCACAGCTTGGGCTCTGGAACCACTGTCCTTGAGGAGACCACTGTCCAATTCCATTCTGGAGTTGCTCCAGGTGAGAGGCGCCGAGCAGGTGTGGGCATGCTCATTGCTCCCCGATATCACCCTGGAGTTTATTCTAGTGGGCGAAAGGGTAGCCTCCCTGCCGCCTTCAGGTGGGGGGACGGGTCCTGACTGTTGTTTGTGCTTATGCACCAAACAGCAGTTCAGAATACCCACCCTTTATGGGGTCCTTGAGGGGGTGTTGGAGAGCACTCCTTCTGGGGACTCCCTCGTTCTACTGGAGGACTTCAATGGTCACGTGGGCAATGATAGCGAGACCTGGAGAGGCGTGATTGGGAGTAACCCCCCTGATCTAAATCTGAGTGGTGTTTTGTTCTTGGACTTCTGTGCTTGTCATGGACTGTCTATAACGAACACCTTGTTCAGACACAAGAGTGTCCACATGTGCCCTTGGCACCAGGACACTCTAGGCCAGGGCTAATCAATTCGGTCCTACGAGGGCCGCATTCCAGCAGGTTTTCCATGTATCCCTGTACCAACACACCTGAGTCAAATTAATGAGTCATTGTGTAGAAACTGATTGGCTGTTAGAGCCACCTAATTTCACTCAGGTGTGTTGGTACAGGGATACATGGAAAACCTGCTGGATTGCGGCCCTCGTAGGACCGAATTGAGTAGCCCCGCTCTAGGCCACAGTTCGATGATCGACTTTGTAGTCGTGTCGTCGGACTTGCGGCCACATGTCTAAGGCAAAAACTCGGGCATGGGAGGAGTTTGGAGAGGCCATGGAGAATAACTTCCGGACGGCTTCGAGGAGATTCTGGTCCACCTTCCGGCGGCTCAGGAGGGGAAAGCAGCGCTCTGTTAACACTGTTTACAGTGGGGATGGGGGTCTGCAGACTTTGACTTGGGACGTTGTGAGGCGGTGGAGGGAGTACTTCAAAGACCTTCTCAATCCCACCAACACATCTTCCGATGAGGAAGCAAAGTCTGGGGATCCTGGTGTTGGCTCTCCCATCTCTGGGGCTGAGGTCGCTGAGGTGGTTAAAAAGCTCCTCTATTCAGGGGTGCTGGAGAGGAGGGTCCGTCGCATAGTCGAACCTCGGATTGAGGAGGAGCAGTGTGGTTTTCGTCCCGGTCGTGGAACAGTGGACCAGCTCTACACCCTCTTCAGGGTCTTTGAGGGGGCATGGGAGTTCGCTCAACCAGTCTAAATGTAGTTTGTGGACTTGGAGAAGGCATTCGACTGTGTCCCCCAGGGACTCCTGTGGGGGGTACTCCGGGAGTATGGAGTGCCGGACCCCCTTGTACGAGCTGTCTTGTATGACCGGTGTCAGAGCTTGGTCCGCACTGCAGTAAATCCAGTGCAGGTTGGACTCCGCCAAGGCTGCCCTTTGTCATCGATTCTGTTCATAACTTTTATGGACAGAATTTCTAGGCGCATCCGAGGTGCTGAGGAGATCTGGTTTGGTGGCCTCAGAATTGGGTCTCTGCTCTTTGCGGATGATGTGGTTCTGTTGGCTTCATCGGGCCGTGATCTTCAGCTCTCACTGGAGCGATTCACAGCAGAGTGTGAAGCGGCTGGGATGAGAATCAGCACCTCCAAGTCCGAGACCATGGCCCTCAGCCGGAAAAGGGTGGAGTGCTCTCTTTGGGTCTGCAATAGGGTCCTGCCCCAAGTGGAGGAGTTCATGTATCTCGGGGTCTTGTTCACGAGTGAGGGAAGAATGGAGCGGGAGATGGACAGGCGGATCGGTGCAATGATGTGGACACTGCATCGGTCTGTCGTAGTGAAGAAGGAGCTGAGCCAAAAGGCAAAGCTCTCAATTTACCGGTCGATCTACGTTCTTACCCTCACCTATGGCCACGAGCTGTGGGTAGTGACCGAAAGAACGAGATCGAGAATACAAGCGACCTAAATGGGTTTTCTCCGCAGGGTGGCCGGGCTCTCCCTTAGAGATAGGGTGAGAAGCTTGGTGATCCGGGAGGGGCGCAGAGTAGAGCTTCTGCTCCTCCACATCGAGAGGAGCCAGATGAGGTGGCTCAGGCATCTGGTTAGGATGTCAATTGGACGCCTCCCTGGTGAGGTGTTCCGGGCACGTCCCACCGGAAAGAGGTCCCGGGGAAGACCCAGGACACACTGGACGGACTAAATCTCGCGGCTGGCCTGGGAACGCCTCAGGATCCCCCCGGATGAGCTGGTGTTTGTGGCCTGGGAAAGGGAAATCTGGGTTTCCCTGCTTAGGCAGCTGCTCCCATGACCCGACTCCGGATAAGCGGCAGAAAATGGATGGATGGATGGATGGATGGAAGGAAGGATGGATGACCTTCAGAGTTATGTTTTTCCAGATATTATAAATGGAAATGATATTGTCTGAATTGATCCATATGAACAAAAAGTCTATATTTGCGCACATTTGCTGACAAAATCAGAGTGAAGTAGTTCTCAGGAAATGTGATGCTGCTCTGCTAATAACTTAATTTCCTGTCCTGTTCTATTGCGGCTTGCTTGAGTGGCGGTAAAAAGGTGACTCGGTTTTTCATATTTAACATGGTCGGTGGCAGGGCGGGGTCTTGTCCTTAAATGCCAAATGTAAACATTTTCCTACTCTATCAGCACCTCGATCAGCTGTTCATTAAATCTGATAAATAGAGCGGTGGGGGAGGAAATTGGAGGCTGAGCAGCAGCGAAGTTGTGGACGACGTTCTGTTCAGCAGAACCATATGAGCTCTTCACAATAAGACACCTTATTAACCCAGACTGGGACATTAGGGGCCGTCCCCATGACGCCAACTTGCAGTAAAACTCCAAAAGTAATTTTGCAAACCACCTTTTCATCAAATAATGTATTTATAAAAGTTTTGAGTTGTTTAGAGAGAAAACACGAACCCTCAGTTTAAAAAAATCTTAAGGAAACCCCCGATTTGATGTCAGAAAGAGAAACTGTTGGACATGTGATGCAGCTGGAAGTTTTATCGGCATGTACAGCCGAGAATCATCAGCAGAAAATGGTCATTTACATGGAATAAGCAGGCCAAGAGGTATCGTAAGTAGAGATCTGAAGGAGGGCAAGTACAGAATCTTGTGGTATAAGCAGAACTGATCACAAAAATGCTGTTTCATCTATGCATGAGTGGCACAATGAAATTACAGCAAATGTTGACATAAAAAACAAAAAAAGAGACCGCTTCCAGCTCCTGATGACAGGACTTACAGATTAATAATCCAAAGGAAATTTTTAACGTATTTCTACTCCCTATGAAACCATGTTTTCATCATGTTAGGAGGTGTTCAAGGGTTTCTGACCTGAGTAAAGTCGTGGCAGGTTACTGACGGCAGCGAGGAGCTGATGGTGGTTCACCGACACCTCCCTCAGCCTCTCCAGAGACTTCATGCCCTCTGTGTTTCCATCCGACTCCAGTCCTGCTTTCTTCAAAGTGTGAGACGCCTCCTTCAGCTCGGCTCTGGACTCCCGGAGATGCTCCAGACCCCAGCCCACCCCCTCCAGGTAGGACTGCACCATCGCCTAGAAAGAAGAAACGGACTTCAGCAATGAGGACGAGAATTTACAACAATGTTCATTTCTGCATCATGCTGTCTTCACCTTCAGTCTGGTGTGAACGGAGGCGGTCCTCTGACTTTCTCTCTTCTTGTAGTGGCTTAGTCGCTCCAGGTGTTCAGGGCGACAGAAAACACCTGACGCCCACTTCAGGGCAGCACCGCGGGCCAAACACTCAGCCCTCTCCACCTCTGGCCACACCTCGGGCACAGAGTCTGGGGAAAAACCACATTACTGCAGCGCTCATGCAGGTCTGCAGAGACAAGCTGCTCAGTCCATGCAGACCAGAAATATGAGGAATTACTAAAAGCTGCTGCCGTCTGGGTCACGTGTGCACCATGGTTTGATGAAGCTTCATTTAATTTATTAATCTGTTTATAGAAAATAAAGCCAGGAGTGGGACAATTTTATCGAAAGGCAAACTGCTTTATGGGACCGGAGCATCTCATGTCATATAAGTAGGAATTTCTCAAATTCAGAAATGTTAAAAAAAAATTTTATTACATTTTTTAAAGACAATTTTTTATGTTATGACGATCTTCAAACTCGGAAAAGTATCAAGAATAATAAGAGGTTGAAAATAAAATCTTTAACCAACATTAAAATAAGAACAACATTAAACTGTTATACAAAATAGACTCGTCTGTTTTAAGGTATGAGAGTGACAACAATTTCTGTTTTGATTGAGTTGCTATGACAACAACCTGGATCGCTCATCATCCAGGGGTTGAAGCAAAAGATTATCCCTGAACTTTTTTTTTTTTTTTTTGAAGGGGAGGGGGGGGACTTCTTTCTGGGACTGACCCCAGATGGTCACTAACGAGCGGACTGCACCAGGCTCAGGATCCTGTCCCATATGGACCTGGAGCTAAAATGCTTTTATATTAACTGGCACAACTTTTGCAGTTGAACGGCTGCTGGACTCCGGCCTCACCATTCTTTCATTAAACTTCTGTGTCATACGAGTGCCACTCAACAATTCAGACTGCTCCTGCAACGGGTAACACGCTCTGCACCTAAAATGCTAAACAAACATGACGACGTTAGCATTTTGCCACTTGTAGAAGCTAATGCTAACGATCAAGCTAATAAAGATGATCCTACCAACAACCCCTCCAGCATTGCCAACATCTTAGCAGCCATTTGGTTATGAGAGGCACACTTTCTGTTCAGCTATGGGAAGTTATAACATCTAACAAAGAAATAAAAGACGCAATTGCTGCCTTCTGCAAGAGGCCGGCCTTGGCCGAGTCTCGCATTAGGAAGGCTGAAGATGACATCTCCACACTTGTGAGCAAGGATGCATCCCTCACAAGATATTTGCAAGTTCTACCTAAAAGTAGACGACCTTGAAAACAGAATTTGGTGATCGAATCTGGGGCTTATCGGTCTACCTGAGAATGAAGACATCATGCTGTTCCTGCAAAACTGGCTGCCTGGGATCTGGGTCTTATTATCGAGCGTGCTACCAGGTCAGAAAATCCCAACGCTACTCCTCGAGCTATCATCATGAAATTCCCTATCTATCAAGGTAAGCTGAGGGTGATGAAGGGAGCTCGCTAGAAGGGCAAGGTGACGTACGAAGGCTGCCATGTGGCGTTTCCAGACCTGTCTGCAGAGGTCCAGCCAGTCCCTCTGCAGGTGCTAACTGGGTTTTCTGGCAACCAGCACCTTTCAGGGGGATCGGTTGCCAGGTCGGGGATCTCACAGCCAACCTTCAGACGTGTTAGAAGGCTTCATCGGTTCGTCCTGACATGAACTTTCCTACACTGGGGGAGAACAGGAAACACAACGATGCAGTTTGCACCACAGACCAAATGATGGTTGGACAGGGAAATCTCACGGTGATCGGGTGTTTGCCATCCGAAGTCGGGAAGAGGCAAAATTGGGATGAAAACAGCCCAAAAATTGTTATGTGTTTATCAGGCCTTAGAAAACACGTAGGAGTTTTTATTTCTCTACTTAACTTTTTAGTGGTGTCTCAGTTTCCCTCCAGACGGCCTTTATCTCCTGCAGCTCCTTGTTCTCCTGGTTAATAGCAGTGATGGTGTCGCTCTGCACCTGCAGGACTTCCTCTGAGGACATGGCTGCTGCGGTGCTGGGTGGAGTCTCTGGCCTCACCCGCTCCACCCACAGCTGCAGCCCCACCCGCCCAGCTGGAACACCCAGGAACTAGAAAGAAATATTACTTACCACTAAATAAACTGCTACCAGTCGCAGGTGTGTCTGTACATGTTCATTTTCTAGATGAAAAGGGTTAGGGTAAGGAATTAATGAGCTGATCCTCCTCTCTCAGGCCCAGCTTTTAACTGCAGAGCGCCACCATCAGGCCAGGCTTTTAACTGCAGAGAGCGCCACCATCAGGCCAGGCTTTTAACTGCAGAGAGCGCCACCATCAGGCCAGGCTTTTAACTGCAGAGAGCGCCACCATCAGGCCAAGCTTTTAAATGCAGAGAGCGCCACCATCAGGCCAAGCTTTTGACTGCGGAGAGCGCCACCATCAGGCCAGGCTTTTAACTGCAGAGAGCGCCACCATCAGGCCAAGCTTTTGACTGCAGAGAGCGCCACCATCAGGCCAGACTTTTAACTGCAGAGAGCGCCACCATCAGGCCAGGCTTTTAACTGCAGAGAGCGCCACCATCAGGCCAAGCTTTAAACTGCAGAGAGCGCCACCATCTGGCCAAGCTTTTAACTGCAGAGAGCGCCACCATCAGGCCAAGCTTTTAAATGCAGAGAGCGCCACCATCAGGCCAGGCTTTTAACTGCAGAGAGCGCCACTATCAGGCCAGACTTTTAATTGCAGAGAGCGCCACCATCAGGCCAGACTTTTAACTGCAGAGAGCGCCACCATCAGGCCAGACTTTTAAATGCAGAGAGCGCCACCATCAGGCCAGACTTTTAAATGCAGAGAGCGCCACCATCAGGCCAGGCTTTTAACTGCAGAGAGCGCCACCATCAGGCCAGGCTTTTAACTGCAGAGCGCCACTATCAGGCCAGACATTTAAATGCAGAGCGCCACTATCAGGCCAGACTTTTAAATGCAGAGAGCGCCACCATCAGGCCAAGCTTTTAACTGCAGAGAGTGCCACCATCAGGCCAGACTTTTAAATGCAGAGAGCGCCACCATCAGGCCAAGCTTTTAACTGCAGAGAGTGCCACCATCAGGCCAGACTTTTAAATGCAGAGAGCGCCACCATCAGGCCAGACTTTTAAATGCAGAGAGCGCCACCATCAGGCCAGACTTTTAAATGCAGAGAGCGCCACCATCAGGCCAAGCTTTTAACTGCAGAGAGCGCCACCATCAGGCCAGACTTTTAAATGCAGAGAGCGCCACCATCAGGCCAAGCTTTTAACTGCAGAGAGTGCCACTATCAGGCCAGACTTTTAAATGCAGAGAGCGCCACCATCAGGCCAGACTTTTAAATGCAGAGAGCGCCACCATCAGGCCAAGCTTTTAACTGCAGAGAGTGCCACCATCAGGCCAGACTTTTAACTGCAGAAAGCGCCACCATCAGGCCAGACTTTTAACCCCAGAGCACCACCATCAGGCCAGACTTTTAACTGCAGAGCGCCACCATCAGGCCAGACTTTTAACTCCAGAGCGCCACCATCAGGCCAGACTTTTAACTCCAGAGCACCACCATCAGGCCAGACTTTTAACTGCAGAAAGCACCACCATCAGGCCAGACTTTTTACTGCAGAAAGCACCACTGTAACACAGGGTTAGATATTAGTCTAGTAGTTTCCCATACATCTCCTGTCCCTGAAGGTCTCCCCTGTGCGTGCTCAGTTCACGTAGTATCACGTGATCACAATCACATGGCTGCGCTAAGCCAATTGGGTTATGTAGACTTTTTCAAGTACCTGGGTGTTCACCTCAGCAGTAAACTGGACTGGTCACACCACACAGACGCCCTGTACAAGAAGGGCCAGAGTCGCCTCCACCTCCTGAGGAGACTGAGGTCCTTTGGAGTATGCAGGCCTCTGCTAAGGACATTTTAGGACTCTGTGGTAGCCTCTGCTGTCCTCTACGCTGTTGTCTGCTGGGGAGCGAGCAGCACTGACCGGGACAGGAAGAGACTGAACAAGCTGGTCAGGAGGGCCAGCTCTGTCCTGGGCTGCCCGCTGGACTCTGTGGAGGAGGTGGGTGAGAGGAGGATGTTGGCCAAGCTCACATCCATCATGGACAACACCTCTCACCCGCTGCACCAGACTGTGGAGGAGCTGAGCAGCTCCTTCAGACTGAGACACCCTCAGTGTAGGAAGGAGCTACCGCAGGTCCTTCATTCCCACTGCTGTCAGACTGTACAACTTATCTGTATAGTCATAATACTATGTAATATTTATTTATATTTTACTGTGTAATACCCCCCATTATCAATATCATCATATTCTTCATATCCCACCATCACCATGTAAATATGTATATAGCCTGTGAGGTTGTTTTCCTTTGCACTGTCAATTATATATATATGTATATATTTTATATATATATATAGTATATATATATATATTATATTTATAATGCTACATATTTTTTGCTTTTCTTAGACTTCTTTTCTTGTAAATAATTTATATTGCACCTTCTTGTTGTGATGCATGTTCACCTTATTCTGTAACAAGAGCTGCTGTAACGAGTGAATTTCTTCACTGTGAGATTAATAAAGTCCAATTTAATCTAATCTAAAAGCCAGGCGACAGAGCTGCTGCAGGTTTGTACCGTTAACAATCGCTTTTTTTAACTCTTTCCGCTTCTTAACATACTCACAAACTCACAATGGTGACAGAAATAACTTGAATCTGACAAAAGTAATAATAAATAAAAATTCTATGAAATTTAACCAATGAAAGTCAGACTTTACTTTTCAACCATGTTTCAACAGAATTATTTAAAAAATTTAACTAATGAAACAGGCCTGGAACTAATTAGCATCACAGGTGTCAGTGGGCCTATATATAGGCTACAGGTAGTCACTGTGCTGTTTGGTGACATGGTGTGTATCACACTCAACATGGACCAGAGGAAGCAAAGGAAAGAGTTGTCTCAGGAGATTAGAAAGAGAATTATAGACCAGCATGTTAAAGGTAAAGGTTATAAGACCATCTCCAAGCAGCTTGATGTTCCTGTGGCTACAGCTGCACATATTATTCAGAAATTTAAGATCCATGGGACTGTAGCCAACCTCCCTGGACGTGGCCGCAGGAGGAAAACTGATGACAAATCACAGAGACGGATAACACGAACGGTGACAAAAGAGCCCAGAAAAACTTCTAAAGAGATTAAAGGTGAACTTCAAGCTGAAGGAACATCAGATCGCAGCATCCGTCCTTGTTTGAGCCAAAGTGGACTTAATGGGAGACGACCAAGGAGGAACCATTGTTGAAAACAAACCATAACAAAGCCAAACTACATGCTGACAAGCCACAAAGCTTCTGGGAGAATGTCCTATGGACAGATGAGACAAAAATGGAACTTTTTACCAAGACACATCAGCTCTATGTTTCCAGACGGAGAAATGAAGCATATGAAGAAAAGAACACCGTCCCTACTGTGGAACATGGAGGAGGTTCTGTTATGTTCTGGGCTGCTTTGCTGCATCTGGTACAGGGTGTCTGGAATCTGTGCAGGTACAATGAAATCTCAAGACTATCAAGGATTCTAGAGAGAAATGTGCTGCCAGTGTCAGAAAGCTTGGTCTCAGTCGCAGGTCATGGGTCTTACAACAGGACAAAGACCCAAAACACAGCTAAAAACACCAAGAATGGCTAAGAGGAAAACATGGACTATTCTAAAGTGGCTTCTATGAGCCCTGACCTAAATCCTATTAAGCATCTTTGGAAGGAGCTGAAACATGGCGTCTGGAAAAGGCTCCTTCAAACCTGAGACAACTGGAGCAGTTTACTTATGAGGAGTGGATTAAAATATCTTCTGAGAGGTGCAGAAGTCTCACTGACAGTTACAGGAATCGTTGGATTGCAGTGATTGCCTCAAAAGGTTGTTCAACTAAATATTAAGTTAAGGGAACCATCATTTATGTCCAGGCCTGTCTCATGAGTTTATTTTTTAAATAATTCTGTTGAAACATGGTTGAAAAGTAACGTCTGACTTTCATTGGTTAAATTTCATAGAATTTTTATTTATTATTACTTTTGTCTGATTCAAGTTATTGTCTGTCACCATTGTGAGTTTTTCTTTCATTAACCAAAGGGCACCAACAATTATGTCCACGTCTGTACATGCGGGAACCAGTAAAGGTTTAACCAGGCGGCGGGAACCAGTAAAGGTTTATGGCTGAAATGGGCAATTTTTGGTTTTAGAAACTTTTTCTTGTCTGAAATTAATTCTTTAGTTTTGAGGCTTTTCTGTGTTTTTGCTTTCGGGATCTTAATAAAACCTGGAGCAGATATTTTGCTTCCTGCTAACTTACAGACTCCTTGCAGCTGAGATGGAGTTGCTGCTTTAGGAAGTGACCATAGGAGCTAGAGTCAGGATATCCGCTGATCTATGGAAGAGGATGGTAAAACAAACTGCAAGCCTTTCATGTTCTGAGCAGGTTTTTGTAAATTCTCTCATTGTGACAACATGGCGAGGAGTCGCCTTCTGAAGCTTCAACAAGTCTCATGAAACAGACAGTTGAGCTGAACATTAGACGTTTTAGCTGGTTTCAGTCTGCAGGACGAAGAGCTCCACAGCTTCCAGGAAGACAACATTTGGATGATCAAAGACATTAAAACTACGCTGATGGCTGTGTTGTGTTTTCTGTAAGCAGGTAATCTGGTCCTAGAGAAGATTGTGAATCGCTCTGAGGGAGGATGTCCAACCACTCAGTGAAGACACACTTCATTCATTTCTGTCAGAAAACAACTTCACAAGGAGTTTGAGCCCCTTTACCTTCAGCTTTGTCACCACCATTCTTCTGATCTCCAGCTGACATCGAAGTTCAATTTTCAGCCGCCTGTCCACCCGACGAGACTCCAGTTACCCTGAGGACCAGCAGTGAGGGTACCCAGGAGGGCGAAGAGAGCCAGAGAGAGGAGGAAGAGGAGAGAGGAGAAGCAAGGGTGGAGGAGTGAGGGCACATATCCATTCTACTGAAGGCTTTCCTCTTTTCCCTCAAACACTCTCTCCTAAACACATCCTCTGCAGAGAGGCCGGCAGGAAAGGGAGGGAGGAGACTAAAGCTGGAGGGTGAGGCGGGGGTGTAGAGGGGACTGTTGCATTCAAGAGCCTGGGCAGAAAATGGTAAACTACCATCCTGTTATCAAAATATTGGGACCCTGCAACACAAATAAAAACTAAACGTCTTCAATAAGAAATAAAAAGAATTAAATAAAACACTCTGTTAGTGATATGAAAGAGCATCTCAGAGAGGCAGAACGCGTGTTTAGGTTTAGGGAAGGTTCGCCAGGACGAAACTTCAGGACAAACGAATGTGGGGAATTCACCGTCTGCAACATACAATTTAATTAAAGCTCCAGGGAATCAGCGTAAACAAGGAACAATGGAATAACTGTGATCCTCAGGCAGCTCTGCAATAAAAACAGACATCATCCTTTAGTAAAAACAGAAAAAAATCATGGGTTTAAGAAAAAGATTAAGAAACTTTCACTAAAGATAAAAATCCTGGAACACCGGCCTGGTTTTGGTCTGACTGAAGCAGAGGTCTGAAACCCTTCTGCACTGGCTCTGGAGGAAAACGGTGGAACATTCCCAACATCAGTGACACGTACGCTTGCTGGGAAATTAGCAAACAACAAGAAAATCTAACACTGAGCAAAGATGCAGCAGTTGCTAAAAAGTACCGAGCAATGAGCAGAAAAACTGCTGCTGCAGGAAACCAGCAACTCAGGAAACTGTCAGGTTTGGAAAGTCGTCCAGAAACGGAGAATATGCAAAAGAATAGTTGAATCTATTCTAAAACATAAAGTAATAAAGTAGAGATTGTTGTTGTGACATGTAATTACACAGTAAATAGTAGTAGTCGACAAAGTAAACAGTAGAGTCTGACCAACTGATCGGCCGGCCGATTGAATCGGCTGATTAAAATGCTTTTCAAAACAACCATCTGCCGGAGTTTTGCTGATAAATTCTTAATTTCTCATGAAAAGGTAAATGTTGTCGAGTGCCGGAGTCGTGCATAATGATGTCGTTGCGGTGTTTGTCCACTAGATGGAGCTCTGACTCCATTCAATCCTCCGTCCTCACTGCTAACTACAGCAGTAGCTACAGCCAGGCAGCACTACAGGGGTGGGCAGGGCGGAGCCTGACGACAGGTACGTTTATAATGACGTTGTGAAATTAAGAATGACTCAGCATGTCTGCAGTTTAACGCTACATGTGTCATGATAGCGACCCGTCCTTCATCGGTCATGCTTTATATTTATGTTGCATTGCTAAAGCTGTGCTAACCTAGCTTAAGTTACTTCCTGTCCGTTTATGTTAGGAATAATATTGCTGTGGTTATGCTAACCTAGCATAGCGTTAGCTAGCAGCTTAAAGCCGGTAAGGAACTGCAGAAATAAGGTAAGTGTAGAAAATATCTGAGTCCAGAACGAGTGTTAGCTTTTAGTTAACAGCAGATGCTGGAGGGTTTCGAATACGCTGCTTCTTCCACTTGGAATAACTCGGGAACTGATTTCATAACAAACGAACGAACAAACCTGATCTGGGGAGTTAAAGTCAAATATAAGAGCTGGAGAGGGAACCTCCCTTAAGCCTGTTGAAGACTTTGTGGGTACCAGGCTTTAATCAGCATGACTGCCTTTAAAATTCTAGCAGAATTCATCCACGCTGTGCTTCATGTGCCTAATGTGGCTGCTGGATGTTTCCCTCGTAGTTGTTGACGGCTCATGTTTGTTTTGTGGTACTCTTTAAACTTTATTTCCTAATCTGGAGGATTTCTTTGATCTGATTAAGTAAGGGAAAATGACTTACCAAATTATGGAGCAAATACACAAAAGCAGGCCTCAAATCCTAAATCAAACATAAAACCAGAAAACCTGATTTTAAAAAAACCAACCAGCCTCCTCTGTGTTTAAATACCTGCTGTAAAAATGTCCCACCTCGTTTAAAGGTGGTTACAGACATTAAATAAAAGTTTTCATCATTTCAATAAAAACACCATTTTTTTTATTATTTGCAAATCATTGCTGTTTTATTTACATTTTACATGATGTAGCCAATGATTTGGAAGATTTTATATTTTACTGGCTGTGGTTGGCACCGTCCCTCTTTATTGTAATTTATTACTTTAAATGCATCATTACTTTTCCCATTAGGGTAATTATTGATGCATTTAACTGCATGAGGCTGAAGTCTGGGGAGAATATCCCTCAGCACATGAACGTAGCCCGAGACCATGATGAGGGGAGGAGACCAGGAAAACAATCCAGATGGTGGCACAAGGGATGAGGCGGTGGGGTTGAGTGAAGGGGAAGTAGAAAGTAGACCCCATGTCCCACTGGACCCCGTGGGAGTCAGAGTCTCCTTGACTCGTAAAGAGAAACCAGTTCCTGGAAGAAACAATGCATAATTTATAAGTCATTAGCCTACATGGATGTCAAAGACTAATGGAGATGATTAGGGCCCTTTATAAAGTTTCTGCCAGTTATTAATGCCAAACCTGACCCTCTCTGATCCACTGCAGCTGCTTGGCCGACTGCTACCGCGGAGGGAATGTTGTTTATTTACGGACCGGCTGAGCCCTTTGACCCCGCTGCCGTTTACGCCCGCTAGCTTCCCAGACCTCTTCAAAACACAGCAAGGACTGAGCCAAGTGGCCTGGAGCCAGCACAAACACGACGCCATCAGCTTCAGAACTGCACTGCACGTTTCTTTGTCCCTGTGTGTGTGTGTGTGTGGGTGGAGATATATATATGTTATATGTATATAGTGTGTGTGTGTGTGGGTGGGGATATATATATATATTTATTATATATAATGTGTGTGTGTGTGTGTGTGGATTTATATATATATTATATATAATGTGTGTGTGGGTGGGGATATATATATATTATATATAATGTGTGTGTGTGTGGGTGGATATATATATATATATATTATATATAGTGTGTGTGTGTGATATATATTATATGTAATGTGTGTGTGTGGATTTATATATATATTATATATAATGTGTGTGTGTGGGGATATATATATATTATATATAATGTGTGTGTGGGTGGGGATATATATATATTATATATAATGTGTGTGTGTGGGTGGAGATATATATATATATATTATATATAGTGTGTGTGTGTGATATATATTATATGTAATGTGTGTGTGGATTTATATATATATTATATATAATGTGTGTGTGTGGGGATATATATATATATATATTATATAATGTGTGTGTGTGGATCTATATATATATTAAATATAATGTGTGTGTGTGGGTGGAGATATATATATATATATTATATATAGTGTGTGTGTGTGATATACATTATATGTAATGTGTGTGTGTGTGGGGATTTATATATATATTATATATAATGTGTGTGTGGGGGGGATACATATATATATATATTACATAATGTGTGTGTGGGTGGGGATATATATATATTATATATAATGTGTGTGTGGGTGGGGATATATATATATTATATATAATGTGTGTGTGTGTGTTTGTGGGGATATATATATATATATATATATATATTATATATAATGTGTGTGTGTGTATAAATCTTTTGTTGTCCTCACAAACACACACAAACAGAAGAACAGCTTCCTCCATGTAAGAAGCTGACAGCAGGATGTTGTGCATCGTGTATTCCTGCCAGGGCGGTACCACATTGATAAGGACAACAAGGCCACTGACCTGCTGTTCTCTCGTCACACAGACAGACAGCCGGCCTGGCTGCGCTGGAGAGTTTCTTCCCGTTTCCGACCGCCCGGTCGCTCCCTCTGCTGCAGATCTAACATGAACAGAAAGTCACGCCATCCTGCAGGACGAAACTGGGGGGGTGGACTAGTCTCACTTCACATCCAGACAAAAGAAACACCATATAGAACAAAATATTGGCCTAACTGCTGGTCATAACACTGTTTTTGTTTCTTTTTGTTATTAAAGGGGTACACACCTCAAAGCTTTTCCTTTTGCTGGGCTGGAGGAAAAACTGGTGATAAGTATGAAATAAAAAAAAAACACAGCAAGTCTCATTTAAGCTCCTCATTTGGGCTTTTTTTTTCAAATAAAAACTGCAGTCAGTGCAAAAATTTTTATTATTTTACTGCTGATGTTCAAATGGGTCCATCAGCAAATATGACAGTGTGATAAGTTAGAAGTAGAGAACATTTATGGGAGAAAAACTTTTGTGAAGTTAGGTGACAAACAATAAATACAGTGAAATAAACTAGAATCAGGAAAAGAAGCTTCCTGCAATGATGTCCAGATAAAAACAACCCTGGTCCAGTTAGGGCCCACATTCAAACATCGGTAGATGCACATCGCACCAAAGGAATCAGGACTTGGTCTGGTAAGTCGTATTCTGGTCTCCGCTGTGGTCCTTGTGAGGCTATGAGAAGGTCATCACAATAATACATTACACACTACAAGAAGAAGATAAAACAACGAATAAAATCAGCAGAAACAAAGGAATGGAGGACGGTGAAGATGGACTCAAAGTGAGCAGGCAAACCTAAACAGAAGAGTCCTGAGGCTGGATTTAAAGATGAGGAGAGAATATTTTGTATGTCGGTAAGGAGTTCCAAAGTTTGGGAGCAAAGCTCTGCTCCCCCCATGGTGCTGAGGCAGAAAGAGGGCACCGTCAGGTGGATGGAGGAGGATCTGAGTGAGCGGGCTGGAGTGGTGAGGTTGTGGATGGCTTTCAAGGTTCACAGGAGGAGGTTTGTAGTCAATTCTTTGGGTAACTGGGAGCCAGTAGAGATGTAGGATAGGGCAGGAGATGAGGAGGACCTGAGGACAGTAGGTCACTCAGCATCAGAGAAAAAGAAGCATCCAGGAGGAAAGCTCATCGCTTCAACTAGTCCCAACTTCCTGTTTGGTTCTACTGCAGCTCGCTCGAGAGCGATGGCTAAGAGACAGAGCGGCGTAAATGTCACATCCTCCTTGAGAAGTGAGAACATCGAGCCCTCCCGTCCAGTTTCAAATCCTCCTGGAGGAAACCCTCTGCCAAATGTGTAAAAGATGAATCACCCCACCACCTAGCAGCTGATGCAGCTAGCATCGTCCTGGTCAATGCAGCCCTCCACCGGGAGGAGCGCTGGGCCGGACAGGAAGTCTAATTCTAGCCCACTTCCTGTATGACATTCCTGACCCGAGCAGCCTTCCTGCCAGACGTGGAGCTCCAGCTGACGTCGTCTCAGCCTCTCATACATGAAGGACACCAAGAGAAGGAAGGCGAGTTGGAAAAACGGGGAAAACCTTCTATTTCTGAGTTTCCCTTGATGTCAACACAATCATAAAACAAAGTGGGAGCAACATCAGGGTCCGACATTAACGGCTGCCCGATTGCCCGGGCCAAGTAAAAATCGCTGCCGGGCAAGTAGAATCTTCGCACGCATGCCTGGCCGGGCAAGCACCCACTTAGATTTTTTTTTCTCTGTTGTCTATTTTGTCTCCTATGTCTGTCACACGAGGGGCCAGTTGTCGTGAGCTGCTTTTTTTTTTTAATTTATGTGCTGCTGATTTTGATTGGGTGTCTCTGTTGACGTGCCGACCTCAGACGGTTCAGTCACGTGGGGTTACCGAACACGGCAGTGAGCTCGAGAGGGAAATACGAAGCAGAAAAAAGAAAGAGAACTTTCCTGCCTTCGTGGAAGGGCATTTATTCGTGGGTAGAATATGACGAAAAACTGCCGGGTATGTTTTGCACGGTCTGTAGAGAGTTCCCAACCAAAGCTGACAGAAACGGATCTTTTTTCCGCGGAAACGACAGCTACAGAAGACAGAACCTGGAGAGCCATGCTAAATTCATTCCACACTTGTCTTGCGTTGAGGCAAAAAGACGCAGGACTGTTCCCGGACCGATGGACCGTTGTGTCCAAAAACTGTATGCGGAGAGCCACAACCAGATAAAAAACATGTCTTACCACTGCTTATCATGTCGCTAAAACGACATTCTAAAAAAGACTTTCTCCAACCTCCTGATGGTGGTGGAGTTGGTCTTGGGCCTGCCATTGTCCACTGCAGCATGTGAGCGTGGCTTCAGTGCAATGAAAAGAATAAAATCTGACTGGAGGAGCCAGCTATCTATTAAAATGTTGGCCAAGTTGATGTTTTGGGCTATTGAAGGCCCTTCAGTGCAAGATTTTAACTGTGATCGGGCATTAAAAAGGTGGCTCACATGTTCAGACAGGGCACAGAGGGTGTAACGTACACTTACACATACTTCTTTCTGGCCCCTTATTCGGGAATTGTATTATTTGTTAAAATGTTTTTCAATGCATGTCACTGTAATGACATATAAAATAAATACTGTTTTCTGAAGGAAGAAGTGTTGTGTAGCGTTGTATACAGTCAGCAGGAAATGTATTTTAGTAAGATATAACTCGTGAGCAAAAGTTTGCATGACACTGCCAGAAAGAAGACCTCTTAGGCAGGGCAAGTAAGAATTTTGATGGGGCAAGTAGACTTGAAAAGTACTTGCCCTGCCGGGCAAGTAGGAAAAAACCTTAACGTCGGACCCTGAACATTAATAAGTAATTCAAGAGCAGCCCCACCGATGGCTGGCTGTGGCGTTGGTCTAATCCATCCACCCCAACAGTTTTAATCCATTCATTTTATTGGGTTAGCTTCCATTAAGTGCAAAGAATGAGTCCAAATAACATTCAGAACAGTGACAGACTTCATTCATTCCAGCTCCGCAGAGATCGCTTCACACATCACATCAAACATCAGCTTACATCTGTACATGTGCACCAACACAAGATCTGTTCTTTAAAACAGAGAAGTGACACGTTGCCAATAGCAACAAGTGATTTCATTGATAAGATGCCAGAATCGTCACATTTTAAACAGCTTGAGATGCACAGATGTAGAATTTCATGCAAACAATTTACAAGACGATTGGAAACTGGATTTTAATTCATGAATTTTTCTGGCAAAAACATTTACAGAGCTCGCCTTCTTTAAGAGAAAACATTTCTAAGCTTGTACACATCAGGCATGATTACAAGCTGAAATTCAAAAGCTCAGAGTAACAGATCAGCTTTAGAGATCAACTTATTCCACCAGAAATAAGACGATGCTGCAAGTCTGTGCATTAGTGCCTTGTTTTTATCATTTTAGTGTTTCTGTCCCTTTCAAATACATTTCTAGATTAAAGATTTATTATTTACTAGTGTCAATCTGTAAATTCTTCCTATAAAACATAGAATCCAAATAAATGTGTAAATTATGGATAAAGAAGAAAGTTTCACTTAAACAACAGAAAGCAGCCATCTGCCAAAGAAATTAAACTCAAAATAAAATTAGGTTCTAATAAAACCTGATTAAATAAAACAGCCATCATTGGATTTAAGTTAAAAGAAATACAAAAGAAAGAAACTTAAGTCCTTAAATCAAGGTGTTTATCATTGCAACGGTGAAACAGCCTCGTCTACCTGATCCGAGCTACCTCCACCTACAGATTACAATAAACTCTCCCTCAGGCTGCCCACGCTGGACGTGCCGGGCTGCACCTTTCCTGACTGGCTTTGCTTCCAGGTGTGAAGGTCCAGCAGGGCCTGGCTGAGCTTCTCCATCCAGTCCAGTCTCTCCTGATTGGTGTCAGCTGAGAACCAGCACCTGAACCAGCAGCAAACACCAGAGTTAGACCCGGTCAAAGTCCAGAGAAGCAACCTGCTTCAGGTTTACTGTAAACTAAACCAACGGGAAAACACAGTTTCCCATTAATGTACTAATAATCCATGAATGAGCCAGAATGCATTTTAAATTTCCACAGCAACCTAAGCGACATGGACTGAGTTTCCTCTGTGTTTAATGAAGGAATCTGTGGCTTAGAGACAAGGCAGGTTTACATCTAACACGAGGAAAGTGAGGTGATGCCATGCATGTCCTCCAAAGACATGTTGTAAGTGAGCAACAGGCAGAAAAAATTCTGATGACCAATTAATCAGCCGATCAAAAAGAACAAATATATATAAATAAAATAACTTTTGTTTAGAGTAATGTTCATTATTTTAACTTCCCTGCTCTCTGCTTCACATCCATCCTCCTGACATCCGTCTCACCACGCAGCTGAAGGAGGGATGGACCTCGTTCTGGACTCAGATATTTTCTACACTTACCTTATTTCTGCAGTTCCTTACCGGCTTTAAGCTGCTAGCTATCGCTATGTTAGCTTAGCATAACCACAGCAATGTTATTGCTAACATAAACGGACAGGAAGTAACTTAAGCTAGGTTAGCACAGCTTTAGCAATGCAACGTAAATATAAAGCATGACCGATGAAGGACGGGTCGCTATCATGACACATGTAAACAGCGTTAAACTGCAGACATGCTGAGTCATTCTTAATTTCACAACGTCATTATAAACGTACCTGTCGTCAGGCTCCGCCCTGCCCACCCCTGTAGTGCTGCCTGGCTGTAGCTACTGCTGTAGTTAGCAGTGAGGACGGAGGATTGAATGGAGTCAGAGCTCCATCTAGTGGACAAACACCGCAACGACATCATTATGCACGACTCCGGCACTCGACAACATTTACCTTTTCATGAGAAATTAAGAATTTATCGGCAAAACTGCGGCAGATGGTTGGTTTGAAAAGCATTTTAATCAGCCGATTCAATCGGCCGGCCGATCAATCGGTCAGACTATAGTTAACAGGTTTACCCAGTAAATGAGACTGCGTGTCTCATTTACAGCAGGGTGCAGGATAAATGCATTAATAACAAAATTTATGAATGCCCCTGGTAGGGTCACCCATGGCAAACATGTGTCTAGGGGAGGGACCAGACGAAGTGCGCTCAAATCACCCCTATGATGATGAGAAAGCAAGGACCAAGGTTTCCCTTGCCCGGACGTGGGTCACCGGGCCCCCCCTCGGGAGCCAGGCCTGGAGGCAAACGTTAGGTGGCCGGGCCTTTGCCCATGGGGCCCGGTCAGACTCAGCCCAAAAGGGTGACATGGGCCCCCCCTCCCGTGGGCTCACCACCTGCAGGAGGGGCCATAGGGGTCGGGTGCAGTGTGAGCTGGGCGGCTGCCAGAGGCGGGTACCCTGACGGTCTGATCCTCATCTGCAAAAGTTAGCTCTAGGGACGTGGAATGTCACCTCTCTGGCAGGGAAGGAGCCTGAGCTGGTGCGCGAGGTTGAGCGGTTCCGGCTAGATATAGTTGGACTCACCTCGAGGCACGGCTTGGGCTCTGAAACCACTGCCCTCGAGAGGGGCTGGACCCTCTTCCATTCTGGAGTTGCTCCAGGTGAGAGGCGCCGAGCAGGTGTGGGCATGCTCATTGCCCCCCGACTTTGTGCCTGTACATTGGGGTTTACCCCGGTGGACGAAAGGGTAGCCTCCCTCCGCCTTCGGGTGGGGACACAGGTCCTGACTGTTGTTTGTGCTTACTTTGATGATTGACTTTGTAGTCGTATCGTTGGACATGTTATGGACACTTGGGTGAGGAGAGGGGCGGAGCTGTCAACTGATTGCCACCTGGTGGTGAGTTGGCTCAGATGGTGGGGGAGGATGCCGGTCAGACCCGGCAGACCCAAGCGTGTTGTGAGGGTCTGCTGGGAACGTCTGGTGGGGTCCCCCGTTTCAACCGCCATCTCCGGCACAGCTTCAACCATGTCCCGTGTGAGGTGGGGGACATTGAGTGCAAGTGGGCTGTGTCAGCTGAGGCCGCAAGGTCGTTGGTGCCTGTCGTGGCGGTAACCCCCAAACTCGTTGGTGGACACCGGCATTAAGGGATGCCGTCAAGCTGAAGAAGGAGTCCTATTGGACCTTTTTGGCCTGTGGGACTCCAGAGGCAGCTGATGGGTATCGGCGGGCTAAGCGGAATGTGGCTTCGGCGGTCGCTAAGGCAAAAACTCGGGCATGGGAGGAGTTTGGAGAGCACATGGAGAATGACTTCCGGACGGCTTCAAGGAGATTCTGGGAAGTCTGGGTTTCCCTGCTTAGGCAGCTGCCCCCGCGACCCGACTCCGGATAAGCGGTAGATAATGAATGGATGGATGAAGAAATTAAATAAAAACAGAAAAAAATCCCTGAAATAAAATAGATAAAATAAAGTTCCAGCGTTGAGAACACAAAGTAGACCTGACCCTGATGACCTGAGGGATCTGGTTTCATAACCAGCCAGAAGATCCTGAATGGATTCTGGTCCTAAACCATTCAGGTTGTTGTAAATTAACAGTTTGAAGCCAGTGTAAAAGTCTTATGACTGGAGTTCTAGGATCTACTTTCCTGGTCTTAGTGAGGACTGGAGGTCTAGGATCTACTTTCCTGGTCTTAGTGAGAACTGGAGGTCTAGGATCTACTTTCCTGGTCTTGGTGAGAACTGGAGGTCTAGGATCTACTTTCTTGGTCTTCTATTCTATTCTATTCTACAGTCATTTAGCAGACGCTTTTATCCAAAGCGACTTACATTTGGTCTTAGTGAGAACTGGAGGTCTAGGATCTACGTTCCTGGTCTTAGTGAGAACTGGAGGTCTAGGGTCTACGTTCCTGGTCTTAGTGAGGACTGGAGCAGCAGCGTTCTGGACTAACTGCAGGTGTCTGATGGACCTTTTAGGGAGATCTGTGAGGACAGCATGACAGTAGTCCAGTCTACTGAAGATATTTACAGAAATACTTACTTGGACAACGAATCCGGCTGCTCTGTGATGCTGCTCACCAGCTCAAAGGTGAAAGGTCGAGCGCATGAATCCCTCTTAACTGGTCTGACGCACTGACTGGGAGACCTGGACAGAGAGATGCTGCCTTCTGCTTCCTGACGAGGTCAAACAGAGGAGACATGAAAGATCCTGGCAGCAGGACTGCATGCGCCAGCTGCTCTGTCCAGCCGTACCTTCGTTTCTCGGTCATTGGGGTGGTTCCAGTAGGTCATGTTGCATCCCTCCAGGAGAAAATATCGGCGGTGCCACACCCCATACCCGCTGATCAACTCGAACATTGTCTGGAAGCAGAAACACCAAATTATTAAAACTGACTTTTAGCAAGAAGTTAGCTTCTGAAGCATAATTAGCTTATTTTAAATCTCGTGTAAGGTGTTTTTTTGTTGATTTCACCCCTTCCCCTGCAAGAGTATCAAGTTGCCAGGCAGCCTTTTGGCTCATACTGACTCATCTTTGAAAGCAACTGTAAATGTTGTGTGTGGATTACGTTAACACCAGATATGTCTACACAGAGAACAGAACCTGAACGTTAGAAAAACAGGAAGTAAGTTTGTCTGTCTTCATTTATTCTTGAGTTATCAACAATAAAAGCCAGCCCAGTGCTACGCTAGTGAGGTGTCGGTTCGTAGCTGCTTTATGACGCGCTGGGCAGATAATGCTGGACCTGCTGCTTGTGTCTAGAAATTAATCCCGGAGGCTTCGTCTCAGCTGTGATATCAGCAGTTTATTGCTTCTGGCAGGTGAATGTTCCATAAGTTACACTACTACAACTGCGTTCCTATATTATCCGCCACAGCGGTCAAAAATCTGTAAGCCGTTCTGGCACCCCACTATATACATGAGCACAGCTCCATCTAGTGGCCAAACAAGAAATAAAACACATATTTGGCTGTTACAGCAACAATTTAATACTGATCATTTTCATGAAAAAAAAAGATTTTGGAGAAAAACACTGAGAAAATTGTTTGTATCAAAGACATTTATTTTCAAGATAAAACTGATTTGCCACTTACATTCTTATTTACAAGTAGCAAAGTATTAAAAATAACTAAATATAATAACATTTGAATTTATCCCAACATTTCCCAGAATGTTTGGCGGCACTAGAACTTTTAAAGAAGCAAAACCTCCCCTAAAGCTGCAGATTATTATGACCTTTATATAATTACAGAAATCACTTCGATTTGTTCACATATCAGTTCAGCCTTCTTTTGTAAAAGCGTCCATCTTGCTCATTTTAAACAAAATAAATGTGCTAAATAAATTCTTGCTTGTGTTGTTCTTACAATTAGATGTAATTCACTTTGGATAAAAGCGTCTTCTAAAAGACTGTAGAATAGAATAGAATAGAAAAAAGCAGAATTGAACAAAAACAAAGTAAAACCCCCATCCCGTCCTCCCCCACCTCTGGGTCCACCACCTCCGCCCTCTTCCTCGTCTGCTCCTCAGTCCTCTTCCCAGCCTCCTTTTTCTCTGTCGCTCTTGCTAGTAAATTCTTCCGATAATAAATCGGAGATGGAGTTGTCAGAGTCTGTCTCCATATTTATCTTTCAGGCTTCTGTCACGGACTAAGTTTTCTGTGTAAAACATTTTCGATCGGAAGTGAAATGTTGTGTACTACGTTGCTGTGGGATGCTGGTTATTTGTGTTAAAAACAACTTTTCCGGAAGAGCAACTCTTTCTTTGTTTTTGGACCCAGGAGTGTTACAGTTATTCATGAGATCGGCAACAATGCCCTCCACACTATAACCGCCGAAAATAACCGTAAATGAACATTTATGCATGGAGCATCAGGCATCAGAAGATGGAGCGCTGGCTGGAAAATCTCTGCGAGTGGAAATTTCTTCTTTCCAGAGATGATGTTCTAGTTGTTCTAAAAACAAATCATCTTGTCCTTATGTGCAGGATGAGTCTCTTTTCATTAAAAGTGCAGAATAATAGTTTTTGTAGCAACAGATGCATGTGTACCTGCATCTGACTGGGTGTCTTGTTTCCCCTCATTTGCGGCGGTAGTTTGGTAGTGTTGTGATTTGTGTGCTAGCTGTGCTGACTGGTAGCCATTGGTCAGTTGGACTATTCGAGGGTAAGTAGCAGGATGAGTCCTGCCGGGTTGTTGTCCCTAGTCGGGGACGGTAGGGTAGTCCCAGAAGGTTTGGTCTACCTCCGTGTTCTCAGTGGGGAACGTTTTGGGGCACAGGCTGGGTTTTGGTCCTTCGAGCAGTGCTTCCGATTCGTTTGTGTGCTTTGTGTTTGTGTTTTTTTTTTTTGTATCGTTTTGTGCCAAAATCCTTGAGAGGATTTTGACACTTTAGGGGGGGTGTGTTACGGCCCTGCTTGTCATAGACAGCTGTGGCCGTTTGTGTTGTGATTAGGGGCGGCAGAGCGCTGTCCGGAGTGGCTAAGGCCAGCGCCTTTGTCCCCGCCCCTGTGTGACTGGCACCCCTCTGGACCAGTCAGGCTGCAGCCTACGGGGAAGCTCAGGCTGAAAAGGCTGCAGCCGAGGCAGGTCTGGAGAGGGGGAGAAGCCAGAATGGCTCCGGGTCTGTGTATAGTTAATGTGCAGCACCAATGACCACTGTCACCACGACTAGGCGAACCTTGTCTTGCCCCGTGTCTGGAGGTCTGTCTTTCCCTGGCACATCCATGAAAAAAATCATTTTAACTACTGTAGATATCTCACTGATCAGCAGAGGTTAATCCCCAATGTTTCTACAATGATGGCTTCATGTTTTCTCACATAGAAGTTGCTTACCAAGCCTGGATTGTCTGATGAAACTAAAAACTCAGCTAAGCTCTGAACAAATCATTTCTACACACTGATTTCCAAGATTAGGAGTGAACTCTCTGCAGCATTGCTTCAATTTAGAAAGCTTGCAAAATTGTGAAAGAGAAACAAAACAACAAGACTTTACTGACCAGGAATCCTTGGTGTTGGACGTTCGAGTGGCTCTCACTGTCCAGTTGCAGGTAGATGCTGCCCTCTAGAGGCGACAGAAAAGGCACCTACAGCCGGAAACAGGAACACACCTGGTCACACTGCTGCCCAGTAGAAGACAGAAGACTGATTTCTACTCACTGCACTTTAACATGCTCTTCTACTGAAGGTCTACTCCTAAAACAGCTTGCTGTGGTCAGACTGAGCAGTTTTATGAAGCTTTTACATACACACATTTATTTATATATATATATATATATATATACATATATAAATAAAAGTTGCAATGGACTATAAGTCACATTTATTTAGAAATTTATTTCACAAAATCCAAGACCAAGAAGAAACATTTAATCTGGAAAGGCAGGTTATTTAACCACACAACAGCACACAGACCAGCAGGCTGAACATGTGTCTGGTATATTAACGTAACACCAGGTCTCCTCCAGGATGTTTTCAACTGAGGGAGAACTGGTCTCCTTATTACACTTGATGAACAGCTGACTGAGGTCCAGAGAAAGTAGGAAAATGACCTGACAACCGGCTCAGCTGTTCATTGTACATAAAGACTCAGACATCACTGAATCCAGTGGACTCTTCATCCTCAGTGTGGTTTCTGAACAACTCCGCCAGCTGCTGCTCCATCACCGCGTTCAGCTGCATATTTTACTACCTGCAGTGCGGATTTTCTTCTTTGGGGACTTTGTGTTTAGTCTTTCTCAGTTGTTTAAGTTAATGTTCTAGTTCATTTTTTCAGTGGTACAGAAGCAGCATTTACTGTGGTTATCCCGAGCCTAGAGCGCCCCTAATGTTTACCACTTGGTTTATGTCAGTGTGAATTTACATTTAAAAACATGTTAAATTATATACAGAAGTCACACCTAACCGTAAGTCGCAGGACCAACCAAACTATGAAAAAAAAGTGTGACTTATAGTCCGGAAAATATGGCACTGTAATTTTTATCTCCGGCAAGATTAGACCAGAAAGAGCTGGAAATAGTGGCAGGAAGTGAAATCCTATCTAGACAGCACCGCTTATCAGTTAGCATGGCTGCAACCAAGAAGCAGGCTAGCTTCCGCCAGGTGGAAGAGAAGCTGAAGGATGAAGGTGTGATAGTGACGTGAAGAGTGAAACCTTTTCCTGAAATTCATCTCCAAGCAGCTTCCTGATTTTGCCTTCAAATTTCATCTGAGTGAAAGAAGTGAGACAGAGAAGGGACAGATATTACATCAGCGGTGATTTCATGAAGGGTAAACATGATGAGGAGGGCATCTGTGGCACAGCATCGAGCATCAGACTGAATTACTGACATTTCCATGGAAAGTGGCCTTGTTTTACATCACCAGACATAGTGTGCTTACTCATGAGCCCACAGTGGATTTAGACTAAACTCTGGACTTACCTTATCCAGAGGAAACTTGCTGAGTCCCAGTGAGGCCAGGGTGATCTTATGGGAGCCCACCAGACAAAAGTTACTGGAGCGACGAGTGCTGATGGTGTTAGGAGCACTGCCTGGACGTCAGACACCAATAATGTGCAACGTGATCAATAATGGCCACTTTTCCCCTCTTTTTAGTAGAAAGTTATCTATAACTTGCTGCAGGGTGTAGTAAACAGGAAAAAGCTCAACTTACATGTCAAACTGTTACTGGCTCTCTGGTGAAAACAGAGAGAGAAGATTCAGAAATGCTTCAGCTAGGGAGGAAAAAAGCAGGATTTACTGAGTGAAAAAAGAAATAAGTGGAGACTCACTGTGATGGTATTCAGCAGCTTTCTTGGTGTGACCTGAAAACGTGAAGATACCAGACACAAATTTAGAGGGTTGTTAATAAACAGGAGCTCTGAGAAGTCCATGTGCGTACCCGTGACTTGGTGGTGGTCCTGTCGGTGCTGCAGCTGCTGCCTGAAGTCTGAGACTGAACAACAAAAACAATCCCATAAACATAAAGCAGCTTTAAACAGCATCATTATAAAGGTAGAAGAGCTGAAATGCCGGGCTAGACACCCCTCTGCTCCGGTTGGAGGTTGTTCTGTTTATTTTTCTTTATACTCAAAGAATAAACTGAATATCGCTGATATGAAAGAGCCTGTTGTCTCACCAGGCTGTAGACTTCTACGTCAATTTCAAACGATGACCGGATATCCTTCCTGAAATATCAGAGCAACAAAGCATTACTAACGAGTACACATCAGTAGTGAACTGGGTATGAAAGCAAGGCCGATGGAAAGCAGCGTACAGCGTGACCGAGGTTGGGAACGAGATGGTGTCTCCATTTTCAGCATCAGCAGCCGTCGCCAGTGGCGTGGCGACCATGTTGCAGGGTCCGTACCGGATCAGGACAAAGAAGTAGTGGCTTGGTCGACCTGAACACGTATCTGTATTAATTCTTGGTTATCAGTAAAAATAATATTAATACTAGATTGTTCCTAATAGCAGATATTTACCTGTGCGGCTGTGTGACGAGCAGACGAACTCCACCTTCAGAGGCAGCTGGATGTTAGTGATGCTGAAGGTTCCTCTGCAGGGCTGATGGGAAACGTGTTCTCTATCCTCCTTTCCGACCTCTTCAGAGTTCCTCTCCTCCCTCAACCTGGCCACCTCTGCCAGCAGAGCCGAGCGCTTCTCACCTAAATAAAGAAACGCTTACTACGCACAAAACACTAGCTGGAGTTTATACGTTATAATTTAGACTGATTTGCAGTGCTATGGGAAGACGAAGCAGTGCTTCCTTCTTTTTCAGCTAAACTTGATGAATAAAATGGTCTGTTAAAACTGACAGAACTGGCTTCGGCAGAAGATCGTCTCCTTGGGAAATGACAGAAGGTGATCAATACATTTATTTCCCAAGTATTTTAAAGATCTGCCTGCATGAAGTAAATTTCCTGCCTGTCATTCCACAACTATGCATGTTTTTTTCCCCACACTTGAACATCATTACATTTCAGAAGCTAGAACGAACACTGAAGGCTTTCTAGGAGGAAGACTGATGTACGGATATTATAACACACCAGGATGGAGGCGGTTTATGGTACATACATGAGACCAGCAGCAGCTTCTCTGCTTCGGCCTCCTCCAGTGAACCGCGGCCATGTTCTTCGTCAGTGCAGCAGCTCAGGGCTTGCAGCGTCTGGCTGATCACAGTCTGCAGTTTTCCTGCCTCCTCGGTCAGAGCCTGGACAAATAAAAGCAGCGTGAGTCGGGATCAAGTCGGCGTCAGTCATCAGACTTCTTCCAGGAAACGGCTTTGATGTCCTCCATGTTGGTGATTCGTAGTGGTGTTCCGATCGATCGGACACCGATCATTATCGGCCGATATCCGTAAAAAAGTATGTGATCGGTGTTCGCCGATCAATGCCTTTTGTTGCCGATCACAAAATCTGACCACCTATATTTCATACTCTGCAACCTGCAGAAGCGCTGCGGGCAGTGTCATAGCTCCCGCTTTCCTCCACAATTTGCATGCGCGCGGTTGCAAATCCAAAGCAAACATGTCTGCCGTGTGGAAGTTTTACACTGTGTGTGAGAGTGATGTAAAGTTTGCATCCTGCAACACGTGCAACGCAAAAGTACCTCGCGGGGGAAGTACGTCAAAATCCTTCAATAAAACGAATCTAATACGGCATTTAAAGAACAAACACTTGACGGAGTACGCTGAATTTTCGAGGCTCACTGCACAGAATGAAAGGAAGACGCTGGTGCAGCCAGAACGCAGCTAACGCAGCCAACAGTTACCAACACTCGTCCGTATGAGCGTGACAGTCAAGCAAATAACCACAAAAATAATTCAGTTAATCGGCCTTGACGACCAACCGTTCTCAGTGGTGGAGGACGCCTCTTTTACTTGGCTTTTTTTTTTAGCAATATTAAGATTTTGTTTTACTTTCTTATTTAGCCTTATGAGAGCCTTATGTGTTTTCAGTCTGTTAAAATATAGTACTACTGATTACTGAAAGATAGCGCATTGTACTATGTACATGTTATTGTCTAAATTAGGGGGATTTTATGGTTCCTTTTCCACATCAAATAGTCGGCAGTGCTTATAAGAAAATTACAGCCAATCTATGTGATTATCGGTGATCGGCAGTGATCGGTGATCGGCAGTGATCGGTGATCGGCAGTGATCGGCACTCATGGGTGATCGGTATCGGAATCGGCAACAAAAAACCTGATCGGAGCATCCCTAGTGATTCGTTTAAACTTGTGTAAAATTTTCTAAAGCTTCAAAGTCATACCTAGAAAACCCAAGTCACTGATGCTAAAATAACTGATTAAAAAACACAAGTCCAGCTTCTGTTTTCTTAACCATTCACTTAAAAACTTCATGAAAACTAAACAGCAAGTCAAAAATATAGCACCAGAATTTAGCACATTTGCCTTATCAGGCCAAAACGTGTCAATAAATCTGGACTAAAAGTACAAAGAGGTTTAGGCTTTTGAAGCGAATGAAACGGAGAAAATAATTTAAGGATTTAAGTAAAACAAATATAAAATCTCAGAAGTTTTCCTTGAAAATAACAAAGTGGTACAAACCATGACTTTCTCCTTGGTGCTGGTGGGTGGGTGAGGCTGGGACGTCTCTGCAGCTCGTCTCTGAACAGCAGGAGTGACGCTCTGAATGGAGGCCGGCGTCCTCAGCCTCTGGGTGCGGTAGGCATCGATGCTGTCACACAGAGAAGAAGTGGTAGAGTTTGGTAGATGGTTCCACCACCGGGGAACAACAGAGGAGAAGAGTCTAGCTACTGATGTGGCGCCACCTTGTGGTGGGAGCACTAGGCGTCTTTCACTGGCAGAGCGTAACTGTGGAGAGGGAGTGTAGCTCTGGATTAAGGAGTGGAGGTAGACCGGAGCCGTTTGGGTTATTGTTTTGTAAGCCAGAAGCAGAGGTTTGAATCTGATTTGCTGCAACTGGAAGCCAGTGGAGAGCGATTAGCAGCGGAGTGACATGAGCTCTTTTGGGCTGGTTGAAGACCAGACGTGCTGCTGTGTTCTGGCTCATCTGCAGAGGTTTAACTGAGCATGCAGGCAGGCCAGCCAGTAAGGAGTTGCAGTAGTCAATGCGTGAAATGACCAGAGCCTGGACCAGGAGCTGGGCCGTGTGTTCAGTCAGGTAGGGTCTGATCCTCCTGATGTTGTAGAGAGCAAATCGGCAAGACCGGGAAACCATGTTGCCTCGGTTTCCCGGTCTTGTCGGTCTTAATCCAGAGCTACACTCCCTCTCCACAGCTACGCTCTGCCAGTGAAAGACGCCTAGTGCTCCCACCACAAGGTGGCGCCACATCAGTAGCTAGACTCTTCTCCTCTGTTGTTCCCCAGTGGTGGAACCATCTACCAAACTCCGTCTGATTCGCAGAGTCCTTATCCACTTTTAAAAGCAAGCTGAAGACTCAGTTGTTTAAGGAACATTTCCACACTTAGCTTAACTCTTCTACTCAGAATGAGGTAGAAAGATTTGTCCAGCTCTTTGGCTCAATCAGGTACTGAAGAAGCTGCTGCACTTATATCCAAGATGATGCTGTGGGATGAAATCGTAATCTTAAAGAAAAGAAGAAGAAGAAAAAAAAGCCCAGCCTCTAGTCCACCTGGACTCACAGCAGTCTGACTACCACTTAATGATAACGTCTCTCCTGGTTCGTTACTGCTAGTGTTCTTCCTCTCAGATGTAAGTCGCTTTGGAGAAAGGATCTGCTAAATCACTAGAATAGAATAGAATAGAACCAGGCTGACTCTTTTCTTGGCCACTTGGATCCCCAAACTGGGCCAAAATTTACCACATAAGTATTTTATAATAATAACAATAATAATACAATTAATTTAAAAAAGTGCCTTTCAAAACACTGTACAAAATGGAAAAGGGAAAACTGTTGGATTTGGAGAGAGTGGGGGCGTGCCTACCAGGAAGACTTCTGTTTTAGAACTGCGGAGTTTGAGGAAGTTGAAGAAAACCAAGAATGAATTTCTTGTAGACAGGTGGTGAGGGAGGTTGGTGGAAGTGAAGAGGATGGTTTGGTATCGAGGTAGAGCTGGGTGTCATCCGCGTAGCCATGAAAATAAACACTGTCTAGTAAAGATGTAACCAAGCGGAAGAATGTAAACAATGAATAGGAGGAGCCCCAGGACTGAGCCCTGGAGCACACCAGCAGAGACAGGAAAGAGTTTGTCAAATGAATTGTGTGCAGCCAGAAAGGTAAGAAGTGAACCAGGTGAAGGGGGTGTGAGTTATGCCGATGGATGACAGTCTGTCGAGGAGAATGCTGTGAGAGATGGTGTCGAATGCTGCTGTGAGGTCAAGAAGGAGGAGAATGGATACTAAACCTGAATCTGAAGCTATGAGAAGGTCGTTGGAGATTTTGAGGAGTGCTGTTTCAGTGCTGTGAATGGAATGGAAACGGGATTGAAACTGCTCATAAATATTGTTGGTGATAGACAAGAAGAACTCTAGCTTTCCATCCACAAGAACATCTTGGGACAGATGCCCTTTGCTGCTGAAAGAGCGGATGTTAAGGAGGCCAAAGCTGACGGTGGTGAAATTGTAGCAAAGTAAGCCGATCTAAGCAGGCTGGCCAGGACACTGTGATTAACACCCCGGCCAGCAGTACGGGGATGACGGCGTGTAGTGGACCAAGTTGATTTTATGGAGTAAGAGTCATGGTACTGGAGATTACAGCGTGATCCACGGTGAATGTATCTCCGACGGGGCTGAAAGGCGATGTCCGGGTGGATGTCAAGACCAGGTGGTGGCTGTGGAGAACAGGTGTGGCGCTGAAGTTTTAAAAGTGCAGCAGCAGAATACTGGAGGAGTTCACCTGCTTACAGGTGGACAAGAGAGACAAGGAGCCCTCCGACTACAAACCAGTGTTTGGTCTGGAGAATCCACATCGCTTTTAGGAAGGAAAACAAGTGAGCCAGAAGTCCCAGGTAAGAATTCGTTAGTAAATTAGCCACAGGAAGGGAATCTAGGACCGTGTATGCAATACAATTCATGATCTGGCCCTGGCATTTAGCCACTATATCATCAGTTTCTACCACTGTGCACAGTGCAAGTATATCAGTCATAGTTAGCATTAGCATCCCTGCTAGCTTCAGAACTGGATATAGCCACATCTGTTTCCTTGGGAGTGTCTAAGAGGATGTATTTAGCCGAGTTCTCTTGCTGATCACTTTTAGCTTGTTGTAAATTAGTAAAATCTCCAAATTAATGAAAGAAATTGTCTCTGTTTTGTCTTCGCTCTGCGCCACCGTGTGTCTAAAATCTGATATGGTGGGGATGCTCCTGCGTTTACGCTCAAAGATATATACCAGACAGATGAAAACTCGCGAGACGTAGAATTTGAACAAACTTTACACTCCCAAGACCTGCGAGAAATCAACAAGATGGCTGTGAATTGGAGCATACGACACGCTGGCACATGCTGCAGTTTCACTACTATGGACGAGTATGCTGTGAATTTTGTTGGAAGAACAGTGTGAACAGACTGGAAATGAGCAGGAAACGGTAAGGAAATAAAATATATTGCTTAGAGTAGTTTGGGGGTTGGTGACGTTTTGACAGCAAGTTTGACAGAAGTGTTGTCGAGGGAAGCAGATTTTCCCATGAGAAAGCAATTAGCAGGTTTGCTTTTGTAGTGCGCCACCGCCAATGGACCAACGGACTTAGTGAATAGATCTAATCCCGTCTCCCCTGCACACTGGAGTGGGAGATTGGTGTTGTGAGTCCCAGCCGGGTTTCTTGTTTTTCCTTCCTGCTTACTTTTGTGTTGATGAGGAACGATTCACTGCGGAACACTCGTCGTTTCCTTGTTTTGGTGTCCTGATGTCGGGCTCATTTAGAAAACCTGGAGTGGAGTTTTCGGTGGTTTATTTTGTATTAAGCAAAACTGGAATGAACTAGGCCATACAAAAAGGTGGAAATGATTAATTCTGGGACTGGATTGGAAATATGTTTTATTTTCTTTTTACTTTTTCGTTTTCTTCTTCTGAAGGCCCGAACTGAACTGAACTATTATTTTTCTGGTTTCATAATTTTTTTGGATGAGCTGGTGAAACTATTTTGCGGCCGCTTCACACTCAGCTGCGAATCGCTCCATTCAGAGCTGAAGATCACGGCCCAATGAAGCCAACAGAACCACATTAACCGCAAAGAGCAGAGACCCAATCTTGAGGCCACCAAACTGGATCCCCTCAACACCTCGGCTGTGCCTAGAAATTATATCCATAAAAGTTATGAACAGAATCGATGACAAAGGACAGCCTTGGCGGAGTCCAACCCGCACTGGAAACTAGTCTGATTTACTGCCGGCAATGCGGACCAAGCTCTGACACTGGTCGTACAGGGACCGGACAGCTCGTACAAGCGACTCCGGCACTCCATACACCCGGAGTACCCCCCACAGGAGTCCCCGAGGGACACGGTCGAATGCCTTCAAGTACACAAAGCACATGTAGATTGGTCGGCCAAACTCCCATGCCCCCTCAAAGACCGCGAAGAGGGTGTAGAGCTGGTCCACTGTTCCACAACCGGGACGAAAACCACACGGCTCCTCCTCAATCTGAGGTTCGACTATCCGACAGACGCTCCTCTCCAGAACCCCTGAACAGACCTTACCGGGGAGGCTGAGGAGTGTAATCCCCTGTAGCTGGAGCACACCCTCCGGTCCCCCTTTTTGAAGAGGGGGACCAAAACCCCACTCTGCCAGTCCAGGGGAACTGTCCCCGATGTCCACGAGATGCTGAAGAGACGTGTCAGCCAAGACAGCCCTACAGCATCCAGAGCCTTAAGGAACTCTGGGTAGATCTCATCAACCCCCAGGGCCTTGCCACCGAGGAGCTTTTTAACCATCTCAGTGACCTCAGCCCCAGAGATAGGAGAGCCAGCAGCAGCTACCCCAGACTCTGCTTCTTCATTGGAAGACGTGTTGGTGGGATTGAGAAGGTCTTTGAAGTATTCCCTCCACCTCCTCACAACGTCCCGAGTCGAGGTCAGCAGCCCTTCATCCCCACTGTACACAGTGTTGACGGAACACTGCTTTCCCCTCCTGAGCCGCCGGATGGTGGACCAGAATCTCCTCGAAGCCATCTGGAAATCATTCTCCATGGCCTCTACAAACTCCTCCCACGCCCGAGTTTTTGCCTTAGCGATTGCCGAAGCTGAGCTCCGCTTAGCCCGCCGATACCCATCAGCTGCCTCTGGAGTCCCACAGGCCAAAAAGGCCCGATAGGACTCCTTTTTCAGCTTGACTGCATCTCTTACTGCGGGTGTCCACCAACGAGTCTGGGGGTTACTGCCACGACAGGCACCGACGACCTTACGGCCACAGCTGCGGCTGGCCGCCTCAACAATAGAGGCACGGAACACAGCCCATTCGGACTTAATGTCCCCCGCCTCACCCCGGACATGGTTGAAGCTCTGCCGGATGGCAGTTGAAACTCTTTCTGACAGGAGACTCTGCCAGACATTTTCAGCAGACCCTCACAACACACTCGGGTCTGCCAGGCCTGACCAGCATCATCCCCCACCATCTGAGCCAACTCACCACCAGGTGGTGATCAGTTAGCAGCTCCGCCCCTCTCTTCACCCGAGTGTCCAAGACATGCGGCCGCAAGTTCGATGACACGACTACAAAGTCGATCATCGAACTGCGGCCTAGAGTGTTCTGGTGCCAAGTGCACATGTGGACATTCTTGTGTCTGAGCAAGGTGTTCGTTATGAACAGTCCATGACGAGCACAGAAGTCCAACAAAAAAGCACCACTCGGATTTAGATTAGGGGGGCTGTTCCTCCCAATCATGCCCCTCCAGGTCTCGCTGTCATTGCCCACATGAGCATTGAAGTCCCCCAGCAGAACGAGGGAGTCCCCGGAAGGAGTGCTCTCCAACATCCCCTCCAAGGACTCCAAAAGTGGCAGGTACTCTGAACTGCTATGTGGTGCATAAGAACAAACAACAGTCAGGTCCTGTCCCCCCACCCGAAGGCGGAGGAAGGCTACACTTTCGTCCACTGGGGTAAACCCCAACGTACAGGCGCCAAGTTGGGGGGCAATGAGCATGCCCACACCTGCTCGGCGCCTCTCACCGGGAGGAACTCCAGAATGGAAGAGGGTCCAGCCCCTCTGAAGGACAGTGGTTCCAGAGCCCAAGCCGTGCATCGAGGTGAGTCCAACTATATCTAGCCGGAACCACTCAACCTCACGCACCAGCTCAGGCTCCTTTCCCGCCAGAGAGGTGACATTCCACGTCCCTAAGGCTAGCTTTTGCAGCCAAGGATCAGACAGCCAGGGTCCCCGCCTCTGACAGCACCCAGCTCACAATGCACCCGACCCCTATGGCCCCTCCTGCAGGTGGTGAGCCCACGGGAGGAGAGGTCCATGTCACCCTTTCGGGCTCAGCCCGACCTGGCTCCATGGGCAAAGGCCCGCCCACCAAGCACTTGCCTCCGTGCCCCACCTACAGGCCTGGGTCCAGAAGGGGGGCCCCGGTGACCCACGTCCAGGCAAGGGAAACCTTGGTCCTTGCTTTCTCATCATCATAGGGGTGATTTGAGACGCACTTCGTCTGGTCCCTCCCCTAGACCCGTTTGCCATGGGTGACCCTACCAGGGGCATGAGTCCCAGACAACATAGCCACTAGGATCGTCAGGACACACAAACTCCTCCACCACGATAAGGTGGCGGCTCAGGGAGGAGTACAAGCGGCCAAAATGAGTTTTCTCCGCAGGGCGGCCGGGCTCTCCCTTAGAGATAGGGTGAGAAGCTCGGTGATCCGGGAGGGGCTCAGAGTAGAGCCGCTGCTCCTCCTCCACATCGAGAGGAACCAGATGAGGTGGCTCTGGCATCTGGTTAGGACGCCTCCTGGACGCCTCCCTGGTGAGGTGTTCCGGGCACGTCCCACCGGAAAGAGGCCCCGGTGAAGACCTAGGATGATGGCCGGACTACATCTCTCGGCTGGCCTGGGAACGCCTTGGGATCCCTCTGGATGAGCTGGTGAATGTGGCTGGGGAGATGGAAGTCAGGGTTTCCCTGATTAGGCAGCTGCCCCCGCGACCCAACACCAGATAAGTGGTAGATAATGAATGGAAATGGATGGATGGTTGCGATATGTGTGTATGTATAGGTTCTTGGTGTTGGGTAGGGCTGCAACAAATGACTATTCTGATGGTCGATTAGTCACCGACTATTAAAACGACTAGTCGACCAATCGGATTATGTATCTCATGATTATTTTATATGGATCTTATTTCACTTTCAGCTTTGAAATCTTGCATGAGGTTGTTAAGTAAGTCCGACGTGCCTCCTCTTTAAATATTCGAGCACTGCAGACGTACTTCCGTGGTACACAAGGTCCGCTTTACAAATCTCACATGTATTTAATTTATTTTGTAAGTTTAACGTTCTCCGCCGCAGTTTACCATGTTTTTCCCCTGGCGGACTTTACTGCGCATGTGCAACTCTCAGCAGAGATAAAAAAAGAAGACGATGTCTCACTCTTTATGTTTTTCCCTTCTTTGCGCATGTGCATTGTGCAACTCTCAGCAGAGATAGGATTAGAAGACGATGTCTCACTCTGTAGTTTTTTTTTTTCTTTCTTTTTTTTTTTTTGCCGACAATAGTCGATGGCTAAATTCGTTGTCGACTATTTTTATTGTCGACTATTGTCGACAACGTCGACTAATCGTTGCAGCCCTAGTGTTGGGTACAATTTTCCCTTTGCTATTAGGTTGTTTGTATGAACTGTTGCTTACATCCTTTGTGGAGTGGTAAATCAGATCTCAGTAAAGATATGTTTGCCAGGAGAAAGACCTGACTGGCACCCCGGAAAAACAAATAAAATAGTTTAATTAAACTAAACCTGCTATAAGTTAATACACCTGAGCTAAACTGTCACAGTGTACTGTGGGATAAACATGCAATCTGATTCGCTGTCTGTGGAACGTGAAGATTGGCTTTGTGATTGGTTCGAGACTGACGTGAGGTGGTCGGCCAAGATGAGATGATGCTTGGGATCATCTGAATATGCAGCTTTTCTCTGCCAGCGAAAGGCGCCTAGTGCTCCCACCACAAGGTGGCGCCACATCAGTAGCTAGACTCTTCTCCTCTGTTGTTTCCCGGTGGTGGAACCATCTCCTCCTTAACAGAATGAGTTAAAAAAATTTGTCCAGCTCTTGGCTCAAACAAGTACTTAATAAGCTGTGTGCACTTATGCCCAAGCTGATATTGTTTGATGAAATCGTGATCTTGTATTTAAACAAAATGACTTACAAAAAACAAAAAAAGAAACAAAAAATAAAATAAAATATATACACACACACACATATATATATACATATATATATATATATATACATATACACATAGATATATACATATACACATAGATATATATATATATATACATATATATATACATATATATATATATATATATATATATATGTATATATATATATATATATATATATACATATATATATATATATATATATATATATATATATATATGTATATATATATATACATATATATATATATATATATACACATATATATACACACATTATATATATATACACATTATATATATATACACATTATATATATATACACATTATATATATATATATATATATATATATATATATATATATATATACATACACATATATATATACACATATATATATACACATTATATATATATATATATATATATATATATATATATATATATATATATATATATATATATATATATATATATATATATAGCACAGCCTCCAGCACTACATGACAGCACCTGGGTCCAACTGGACTCCCAGCAGTCTTACTACAACTTAATGATGACGTCCATTTTGTTTGAATTCTTGCTTGTGTTGTTCTTACACTCAAATGTAAGTCGCTTTGGATAAAAGTGTCTGCTAAATGACTATAGAATAGTAGAGTAAAGATTGGGGTCGTGTTCTTATGAGAAAATATTTATGGTCTGTCAACTTTTGTAGCTTTAGGCTCTTAAATACAAAGTTTGGTTTGTAATTTGCCATTTCTCTTGCTCCTGCTTAGATTACCTGTACAGAGGAGCAGATTCAGCAGGAGGGGCGCTGCTGTCTTCTGGGGTCTGGAGCCAAGATGGAGGATTGGACTCTTGAGTTGCTGCCAGTCGCTGTTGGAGGAATATGAACATAGATTAGAGGTAGGCCGATTCACTATTTAATCAATGTTCAAATAAAATATTTTTCATAACAACTAAATGATGGGAACACAACTGCAAAGTATGTCAGGAACATAAAAGTAACACGTGCCACCCGGACATATTAAGGGGACGAACCGGTCTCCATAAAGTGTCTGGCCACCAGTAAACAACAGAAATACCAGAAGGCAGCAGCTCGCCTTTCAGCCCGTTACTGAAAGCGAGATTTATTCATCAGGTTTGAAGGCTAGCATTTGGAAACATTTTGGTTTATATGGACATGAGAACGGACAAGGCCTGAACAAGACTTACCCCAGATGTAAGTTGTTTAAAGCCAAAATGAAGTCTACTAGTTATACTACATGTGGTTGCATCTCATGCATTTCCAGGTTAGAGGAGGAGAAGCCACCGGTATTGTCAGTTTAGCATACTTTAGCATACCATAGCCCTGTCTGTCAGTTTAGAGTACTTTATAGCTGTGTATGCTGTTTTGATAGATAGGCTATTTTATTCAGTAATAGTTATTTTAAAGTTAAATATTACATGTTCAATCTCACACAGTCTGGGAGAAGGTGTTGGATGATACAATGCGTGTTTAAACTATATTCCCCTCGTTGAAAAACTGAATTGTAAAAAATATGTTTGAAAATCCTGACAATAGTTTAATAATCGTATCGTAGCACCTTGAATTATAATCGAATCGTAAGGTACCTAAGATGGCTCGCCCCTAGCATAGATGTCTTAAAAAATACTGCCCAAACATCGGCAGCAAATACAGAGACTAGATTACTCAGCAGTCGCTGTCAGACGTTCTACAGCTGTTTACACAGAAGTTATCTTACCAACGGGGTGACCACAGCCTCCACGGACTTGCTGAGAGGAGAGAGGATGCCACTGGGAGGAAAAGTGAGCAGCTCATCTCCACTGCTGTCCAGCTTTGTGTCCTGATCACACTCCTCCTCTCTGGCCTCTGCTTCGTCATTTTTCTCCTTCTCTCCCTCCTCATCAGTCTTGTCACTGCCTCCAGAACAAGCACCAATCCCAGTATCACAGTCAGCACCTTCATTCCTTCTCTTTTCTTCGACCTTCTCAGCATATTCCAGCACCTCCTCAAACATCTGCTCAATTAATTCAGCGGCGTTGGTCTCATCGTGAGAGCTGGATCCAGCATCTGTGAAAAGAAGTCGCGGGTTTATCAAACAGTTTCTGGAAGTGTCTTTTTCACGTCCTATACAAGCATAAAAGAAGACGAGCAAGGTGCAAACCTCCCTGACCGCCACCTGTTGGTGTGGGCAGCATGAAAAGCTGTTCATGTCGTGTCTGTAGTTTACCAATCACCACCCCACCCACGTGCTCCACCTCTTTAAATGCAGCCCAGGTGTTAACATCTTTAGACTAGTCTCACCTGACAAACTGGTCTCTGCCCTGGACTCCAATGAGGTGTCGATCACAGAAAAAGGCGAGCTATTGATCAGCTCAGGCTGCAGGATAAAGGTGACTTTCTTTGAGCTTTCCCTTCCATCTGCCTGCTCATGGAAATGCCGGATACGAACTGGATCACGATCCATCTCCTGGGCTTCTGCTGCCGTTATCTCTCCTGAACTCTGAGCATCATCCTTCATGTAAGAGTCTGATGCTGCATCCTGAACCGTCTCTGAAAGCTGTGCTGCAGCTTTAATATTCATTTCATGGTCTGAGCTACTCGTCTGGGTTTCTTTCAAAGCTTTAGCAACGTCTTTTACACCGGCGGTCTGGCAGTTGTCTGACCGTTCAAGTGCATCATATTCGTCTGGGCATCCATCTACCCTCCTCTGCTCTTGTGTAGCTGTTGAAATGTTAATATTTAAGAGCCTATCCTCGTATCTCCCTTTAGACTCAGTTTTGCATTGATCACTGTCAAAAGCAGATTTCTCTCTCCCAGAATCACCTAAACAACTTTCTGACTCACGTTGTTCTTCCTCTGGTCTAGTCCTCTCATGTTCCTGCTTGTCAGGACAGCCAGAAAACTCAGCAGAGACATCTGCAGGTGGACGAAATCCTCCATCCTGGATGTCAGCAGGTTCATCGTCCACCCGAGATGATTCTAACTCCTCGTTAGGACACGTTTCATGGCCTTTTGCCCTTACAGACTTTTCATCCTTACACAACATGCCTTTAGGATATCTCCACATCTTTAACTCCTCATCTGTTGAAGCCTCCATCTCCTCCTCACCATATGAGGAATCCTCCAATATTTCATCTTCATCAAAAGTAAACACCTCAGGCACGCTCTGTCCTGACCCTTTGGAGACGTCACTTCTTCCTGTTGTCTGAAAGCATCTCTGCGTAGCAGCTACAGGCAGCTCGGACACATTCTGATCCTCACTGAAAGACAACTTTAATATGGTCTGGTTCTCTGGTTGGTCTGAACCAAGATGATCTTTTTGCTCCCCGACTTCCTCACCAGCATCACCTTCCTGGAAGCTCTGGAGTTGAGCAGATGCAGATGGTGTGCTTTCACCTGGTAAAAAAGAAGTTTCACTTCATGGCATAACTTTATTCTCGGTATACCTCACAACAGCGTCCTTACTGATCACACTACCAAAAAGAGGACTAAGTGGTAGGGCAAAGGGGTGAAATAGGATTCAGTCCAAGCCTTGTATGAGAGGGGTCTGCATAGCATCCTCTCCTCATTGGGAAGAATAAACTACGTTCATTCACGTCAGTCTCCAATAATACCAGAAAAAGTCGCTAGGTTTGTCGCTAGTCACTTAATAAAAAAAATTTTAAAAAAACCTCGGTAGAGGGGTCTGAAAACTCGCTAAATATATCGACAAAGTCGCTAAGTTGGCAACACTGAGGAATAATAAATTCCCCCAAGACCCGCCTCTTTCCACACATAAGCCAATCACAGTGGTCATTCGTGCCCACTCACACACACATTGGCTGTCGTCTTCTTCGTTGGTGTTCGTCTCCTTTTCTCGTATTGAAGTTAGTTTGAGTCGGAAAACCAGCAGCTAATTTGTTATTACTGTGAACTACTGGGCTGAAGAGGGGAGCAGAAGTTTGTTAGCGACTAAATAAATTCAGTTATAACTCCTACAAGAAAAAGACCGGTAGATGTATCGGTCACCGTAGATCAAATATTCACTCGCACTGTCTCACATTTTAGTCGCAAAATGCGACCGTTTGGTCGCAGTCTGGAGCCCTGCAAATCAAGACATTTGTACCTTGTTTATTTCCAAAATAAAACTATTCTATTCTACAGTCATTTACCAGACGCTTTTATCCAAAGCGACTTACATTTGAGAGTAAAATAAGTTTTATTGTCTTCAGCTGCCTAAATTCTCCTGAGGGAAAACTGTATGAAGTCTACATGATGTCTTACCCATCATAATAACAGAAGGCTTCTGGGCATCTGACGTAGTTTCAAAGAAACTTCCATCTTTCATCTCAGCATCACCACGAACCTGCTGAAACATCAAGAATATCAGTACCAGCATGTAAGAAAATGATTAAATGAAGGCACACGCAGATCAAAATAGTACTACTACTACTGGGACCTTGATTTCATGTGAACAGCTTCTCCAACATCGCTGCAGTAAATTCAAATATTAATGGAAACTGAAGACAGAAAATAAAAACAAGCTAAACAAAGGTAGAATGGTGAAGAACAGAAAGCTAAATGCCTCCAATGGTACCGAAGTTTACACAGCAGGACAAATAGAATGAAGATTATGATCTTGGCCTCCAAGGAAAGAAATGCCCGACAATTTTCCATCTTCAGTGAACCTTCAACGTCTCCATTTTTTAAAAAAAAAGGTGCACGCCAGACATCAGATCAAGTTGGACATATCTCACTGTGGCTCAATAGTTTTTACTCGTGATCACGTTTCATTCATCACTGCAAACACAACCCATGTGTAAAAAGTGCAGGCGTGACCAGTTGGTGCATGGACTCACATCCCAGGTCTGCATGGGAGGCCAACAAACGCTCCTTTTAGATCTAGGAACCCATGTGGAGGGTGATGAGGGGCCAGCAGGGGTCCTTGCCTGCTAATTTTGATATAAACTAGCATGTAAATAAACACCTGGAAAAACTGAAGTCTGTGAAGAATCACTGGAAAGTACCACATCATTACTCTGAATGTATGAGTAGATCTCTGTAAACATGTATGTCTGGGGCAACAACCAAACATTTTTAAAAACACACTCAAGTATTGCTTCCTGGTCATCGACTAACAACCGACTACAGAACAGAATGGGTGATGAGCAGATGATAAACCCACCTGAGTCAACGAGGAATCAGAGCTGCTTCTTTTCAGCCAGGCGTTCTCACTGATTGGCTGCAAGCGTAACTGGTTTAACTCCTGCTCTCGTTCCTGAACAGTGAAATAAGGTCGGAGTTTAGGATAAATTACACATGAATTACTTTATTATTCTAGTATTCTGACTCCTTAATTAGAGTCAAGGGGTTTGCAGCAGGGAAGCATAAAAAACTTTTTATTTGGTGAGCCCTGATCTATACTAAATCAGTAAATTATTTCTAGTTTCTTTCACTTGTTGGACAGTTTAAAAACCGATAAAACTTATTCTTTGACTTTAACATAACAGGTTTCTAAACCAACTTCTATCAACTATGTAATATTGTCAGAATTAAAACCTTGTCTCAAAATGAGGCAGAAAAATTAGTCCATCCATTTGTCTTTAAGACTGGACGCGTACTTTACTTCTGTCCCCCAACAAACCTCCAGTCTAACAGGAGAAGTCATATCATTTAGCTCCCTGTTCAACCCGGAGTAGAATTTAAACACCATCTCCTCCTCAGATATAAAACTCTTGATCAACACTGTGGGAACAAAGACCTCATAGTTGCACTTTCAACATAGCAGTTTACATGCAGGCTGCAAGCAGAAAGGAGGCACAGCCTTCAATAATCAGGCCCCTGTATGTGGAACCAGCTCCCAGTTTGGGTTTGGCAAGTAGATGCCATCTTTACCTTTAAAAACTTTATTTTAGTAGGTTATAGTTACGGTTGGCTTGAATGATCATAAAGGCCCATTTATGCTGGACGCTGAAGACGGATAAGTAGACTGATGGACACTTTCGTTCGCCTCCTGCATTGTTTACGAGTGTAACTTGGTCCGTTTTCAAGGAGCTTAGCTTAGGGGCGGCATGGCTCAGTGGGTAGAGTGGTCGTCGTGCAGCCCAAGGGTTGCCGGTTTGATTCCAGCCCAGAGAGCTCATGTCGAGGTGTCCCTGAGCAAGACACTGAACCCCAAATTGCTCCTGATGGATCATGGTTAGCGCCTTGCATGGCAGCTTCTGCCATCAGTGGGTGAATGTGACGTTTTGGTTAAAAGCGTTTTATAAGTACAGACCATTCTAGAAAGGCTGTGTGAGCATGGTGCGCGTGTTTATGGCGGCGTTTTACCGCCACCAACTGGTGAGTGAACTCAGTACCGTGGAGGAACATTACCATGGCAACGCAAAAGACACATGGAAGTACGAGGTTGGCGACGTATGACGTTTGAAACGGACGTACCCGTTCACGTACATGAGGGAGCAGAAATGGACCTTTACACAGCTTCTAGGCTTAGACTGATGTAGGACTATCGCAGCTGAAAACCAACCTGGCGTATGAGGGAAGCCTGCTTGGAGCTAGGTGTTGTTGTACACTGGAGTTTGTGTTGAATGTCCGATACGAAACCAGAGCGGGTCGGTGGGCAGGAGTTGGAGGGGCTCTGCGTGAGGGTGAGGCTGGCCTGGGGAGCTTTAAAGCGCTTCATCCGTTGATTAAATTCTCCTTCACCTGAAAGGAAAGTTTTCTTTTTAGAGATGTTTTATACATAGAAATTAAGGTAAGTTTAAAAAGTGTATCATCCTTCGGTCATTTCATTTCTATTGGCCAAGGTGCTGGAGAACCATGGCCAATAGAAATCACTTCAGTCTCATCGACATAGTCAGATCTTCACGGAACCAGGAACAGCTCAACATGTCAGATTTCCATCCCCTCCAAAGCGGAGGTGATGTATTCAGCATCAGTGGTCTGTTAGCAACTTGACTGAAAATGTTATGGGTGGATGTTGATGAAATTTTTAGGGAATCTCAGAATAAGATTACATTAAGGTGCATAAGATGGCGGCGTGAGTGGAGGCAGCGACCCCTCTGTACCAATAGCCGGGGGGGGGGTCCAGTGGACCACCAGCTTGCCTGACTGAAATGTCTTCTGCTCTGTGTCTTCTTCCTCCAGAAAATCCCCCTGCAGACCCTGGAGTCAGGAGGGTTTTCCTCTCCAGAAACACTGCCTTCAGAGCTGGGGATGCAGAAGGCCTGAGAACAGCAAGAGCCAACCTGCTAAGAGGCATCGGGAAAGCTAAACAGGTCGCATCATCATCATGAACCGCTTTGAACGGCTAGTAGAGTCTCACCCCAAACCCACCCTCCCCTCCACCCTGGACCCATTCCAGCTTGAATTCGACCCCGACCATCAATGCTGCTGCTGTGGCGAGAGCGAGCAGCCTCGTGTTCCTGGGTTTCCACATCTGTGAGGACATGTGCTGGACAGCCAACTGCACATCACTGGTGGAGAAAGCCCAGCGGCGCCTCTACTTCCTCCACAGGCTGAAGAGAGGGAGCGCCCCCCACCCATCATGATCACCTTTACCAAGGCAGCACTGAGAGCATCCTGACCAGCTGGGTCCCCGTACAGAACAGAGAAACCCTGCAGGGCATAGAGAACACAGCAGGGAAGATCACAGGTGTCCCACCCCCCCTCTCCTGGACATTTATAACACCTGCCTCACCCGCAAAGCAGCAGCATTGTGAGGGACTCCAGCCCCCCCTGCACAGCCTGTTAGCCTCCTGGCTTCAGGCAGAAGGAACAGGAGCCTCCGGGCTGCTCTCGCAGACTTAGGAAGCCAGCAGGCTGTCAGAAAGCTGAACTCTCTGCCCTCCATCTGGCCCCAGAAACATTACTCACATACTACAGAAACTGACAAAAAAAAAAAGCCTGAGTCTTGGAATGGAATAAAAGAACACGTGATTAGATTTTGGGGTGATTTTTAAGGATTCATTAAGGGGTGCAAACATCAGGGAACATCTTTGAACTCACATCTAGCTCTTTCTTCGTAAAAACAAAAGGTGGCTAACACAATACCGTTGGATTTTCGGCGTCAATCCTCAAAGATTTTTTCTTTGATTTTCGTCAAGTTTCCTTTAAATATGCTGAAAAGTTATGTTGTTGGCTACCATAAACATAGCTGTTCCACAGAGAAGAGATTATTCTTCCCAAAAAGACACAAACGTCCAGAAAGACGTGATAACTGGCTAGCGGCTATCAAGCGTGTTAATGCTGGACACCTTCGAAATGTTCATCAATTCATTCAGATCGTTTTGTGAGGGTGAGTAAAAGATTTATCATGATATTATTGTTTAAATTAGAGCCCGACAGATGGACCTTTTGAGGCCGAAGGTCGATTTTCTCTACACATTATTTTCGTGGCTGTGAAGTCATGGCTCATTTGAACCAAAATAAAAACCAGAGAATTTTCTTGGATATTAAAACATGTCGTCTTTAACAGAGCTGCATTTTAAACATATGACGGTCCCAGATAGTCTGGAACGCATGTTCCTCCACAACACCACAGTGAGCTGCTGCAGCCTGAGTCCCGTTCTAGGATTTCCTGACCAGTAAAACTAGGAGGGACTTCCTGACATAGCTGCAGACGGAGTAATGTTCATTATTTTAACTTCCCTGCTCTCTGCTTCACATCCATCCTCCTGACATCCGTCTCACCACGCAGCTGAAGGAGGGATGGACCTCGTTCTGGACTCAGATACTTTCTACACTTACCTTATTTCTGCAGTTCCTTACCGGCTTTAAGCTGCTAGCTATCGCTATGTTAGCTTAGCATAACCACAGCAATGTTATTGCTAACATAAATGGACAGTAAGTAACTTAAGCTAGGTTAGCACAGCTTTAGCAATGCAACGTAAATATAAAGCATGACCGATGAAGGACGGGTCGCTATCATGACACATGTAAACAGCGTTAAACTGCAGACATGCTGAGTCATTCTTAATTTCACAACGTCATTATAAACGTACCTGTCGTCAGGCTCCGTCCTGCCCATCCCTGTAGTGCTGCCTGGCTGTAGCTACTGCTGTAGTTAGCAGTGAGGACGGAGGATTGAATGGAGTCAGAGCTCCATCTAGTGGACAAACACCGCAACGACATCATTATGCACGACTCCGGCACTCGACAACATTTACCTTTTCATGAGAAACTAAGAATTTATCGGCAAAACTCCGGCAGATGGTTGTTTTGAAAAGCATTTTAATCAGCCGATTCAATCGGCCGGCCGATCAATCGGTCGGCTGATCAATCGGTCAGACTCTAGTTTAAAACTTATAGTTGTTTTTGTATAGATGCGAAAAAAGCAAATGTCTGGTTACAGTAACAGCACACGTCTGTTGGCGGTTTAGTGAAGTTCTCCATGTTTCTTGTTAGCAGCTCCTTCACAGTCTACGGTGGACGGACATCAGGACATTCGTCCAGTCCTACGGTCTCTATCTTCACCTCATATCTTTTTCTAGCCTTGTAACTGAGGGGGTCAATATAAATGGACAACATTATGGATCATCTTCTATCAGAAATCTGTGGAGATGCAGGTTTGGTTTCACTGACAAGCTGTTTATGGCCACCGGGTTGTGACGTAGGTTTGCGCCTGCCCATGGGGGGGATAAGAATCATTTTACCCATCGAGCTTCTACCTCTAAAACTAACGTCTACAATCACTGCCAGAAGATATACCAACGGCTTGGTGGAGGTCTGAGCTCTGAGTGCTTGTAGTATCACCATGTTTCTGTTTCTGGCCAAGTTTGGATAAATAAAACATGGAAAAATGATTACCTATAAAATTCTACATTGATATCTGTCACCAATACTTGTGTTTTACATACAGATGATTAAAAATTTATATTAAGACTCTCATACTGAGCTAAAATGAGACAAGAGGACAGATGAGGTAAATAACAGGACTGAATGTTATTTGCAAAGACAACTCTCAAAGCCAATCAATGAGGCTGTTGACTTCAGTTTAATCTTATTTATAGCATTTAAAATATTGATTTTGGGGGATTTGGGCAGAGTTCTTATTGGTCTCTTTATTGTTGGAAAAACAAATTCACACCTTGCAAGTACTGAAAAAAAATCCCCATTATTCTCGTGCTTTGTACATTTAACTTAATTTAGGACTTAAAATCTATGCAGTAAAGGATGGACTCTGTTCGGCCCCGGATCCGAGGCTAAGGATATGTTAGCATCTAAGCAGGAAAAACTGCTTTGGCTGAAATGTGTTTATGTTTCATTAACTACAAACGAGCAGCAGTAAACATCTCAATAGATTAAAGACTAAATGCAAGTGAGAACGAAAGACGTCCATGTTAGTTGTGCATGAATGTGTGTGTTCGTCCTCACTCAGGAGATGCTCTCTAACACCCCTGTCGTGGGCAGTGATGGATGAGCCCTCAGCTCCAGGATCTGAGAAGCACCGCTGGGCCACAGAAGCTCCTTAAAAAAAAAAAAAAAACATTCTCTGTTTCAACGTTTTTGCTCCAACTTGTCAGATTCACCAGCAACTCGACTGCTGCATGAGGATCGTTCAGCTTCATTTCTGATCAAGAACATCCCGTCATGTTCAGCAGTACCACAAAGGCTAACCAAGCAAACCATGTGAGGAAATATATTCTCATTTCTTTAGTGTGTGCAGGTACGCGACATCAGCAGGTCCATAAATTACCATCTCTCCTCTGTGTGAGCAGCTGAACTCGGGAGCGGACTGAAGGAACTATGGGGGTGTCTGGCTTCGTCTCTAGTTCAGCCAAGCGTCCAGAGGAGGATGGTTTAGGGCTACGGTTCTCCTGACCAGATGCTTCCAGCCGGCGCCGCTTCTGGCCATCATTCACCTCTGACACAACAAGTAGAAAAAAAGGAAATAGCTGCATAAACTTGTAAATATATACACATCACATGTGATCCTTCACATTTCTGTACAAACCAGCACAAACAAACCTGTTGCTAAGAGGAAGTTGTCTTCTGAATCTGAAAGAGGTTCTCTCTGCCTCTTCAAGTTGGCATTGCCACAGTTTTCTTCAGGCTCCATACTGAATCATAAACTGAAAGACAAAACACACTGATTAAGCTTTTCAAGAGGTCAGAGCTCACAGTTATGGGACAGAGAAGGAAGTTCAACCCAATGTGCTGAAACAAAAGCTAGAGTTAACACAAATACTGGACACATCCTGGTTTCTCACGCAAGACTTCTATTTGCAGACTTTTCCTCTGCTTTAACCAAATGCAGCCCCACGTTTTAATGGAGAGACCGGCCTCTTATCCGGTTTTTATGAAGGGACAAATGTCCAGGAGGACATAATCTGGCTCACCTCAGGGTTGTGTATTGTTTTCTGAAGATGCTGTCCTTTTATCCCGCCTTCAGAGTCTGAACATGGCCCTACCTCATCACATTCTGTCATCTCGACTTGAATGAAAACTAAAGACAGGATTACTGATATGAAAAATTTCAACCGATGATTTTCTGCTTCTCATGGCCGATACCGATAAGTTCATATTTTAATGTTTATATTCTGCAGTTTGAGCTGATGCAGCGATAAAAAGCTGATATTTAAGCAGCTCTGGATTATCTATAACAGCAAACAAAAAGTTTTGGCTCTTCAAATGTTTTTCATGCCACAGCACATAAATGTGGTCATTTGCTGTAAATAACAGCAAGAAAAGAAAATTCCATTCAATCAACAAAGTGCATCCCTTCAAAACTGTGTAGCAGATGTTTGTTTATCTGAAAACGTATTTGTGTTTAAATATGAAACTATATGTACGGACAAGCTGTCAGCCTGAACTACAAAAATATCAAATAAATAAATCAAATGAATAAATAAAGTGCATCCTCAAAACTTAAGTGAATAATCTACCAAAGGTTTACAGAATTGTGAACGCTTCGACTGCATCAGGCATCAAAGAGATTTTTCTGAAAATCTCATAGTTTATGATGAAAATGTGCTATTAATGTTCTAAAACCTGGGTTCTCAACGACAGAAAAGGGCTGGTCGTCGAGCTATAAATCCCATCACTTATTCGCTTTAGCATCTTCACCGTCTCTTGAAGTTTTTACCGCGCTCAAATGCCTGCTGAATGGATACAGCCATTCTGTGTTGTTGTTGTAGCTTTAGCACTGCTAGCAGCTTCATATTCTTTCCATACGGCTTCACTGCGACGGCGATTTTTCAGGTGGGATATTACATTCGTTGTGTTAAAACTTGAAGCCCTCTTTCCTCCATTCTTGCTCATTATTAGTCAGGCAGTGATGGGACCAAGCCTGGGTCCTGCTAGTAAGGTGCACATGACCTGAGCGTCTTTGTCATCTTGGCCTGCTTTAGGGCTACTCTGCCTGAATAAAATACCCCCACATTTAAATAATTTATCTGGGTTTTGTTAATCAGAAAAATGTACCTCTGATAAATATCATGCATCTCTAGACATGATCACTGATTGTAGACGCAGCCACACAGTGAGCAGGATTCATGGTGAAGATGTCCAGATTGTGGATTCATACAAATAGCTTTTATTTGTTATTAAGATTATTAAGAAAGCAAAAACCATCATCAGTGATCTTCGCCGCGTGCTGTTTAATGAGTTGCTTTGACGCCATTAGGCCGGCGCTGCCACACCCCTCACAGAAGAGCCAGTAGACGTTCTCCATCTTTTATTCCTTCAACTTCACACTTCTCAACTCCGACAGCAGTCGTTTTAACGACATTTATTCTGTCACTGCTCTATGTTAAATGAGCTAACAGGTGACTTAGCCTGTATCTGTATTTATTGTTCATGTCTACAGTGTACTGATGATGCCTGACACATGCTGACTGCTGTCTGTGGTAAGCTGATAATGAATTATCTGTACGGGTAAATAAAGTTTTCTGGATCTTAATCTGAACAATAGATATCGCTCCCAAACAACAAACTAATTAGAATTCTCTGAGTGAATTCAATGCATTTGCAAATAGTAAATGCTTATTTTACTGACTGTCATATTTAATTTTAACTTAGCTGCTAATGACAACTGTTGTACAAATGGCCTCTCGTTTCTCCAAACTCAGCATGTGATTCTTTCTGAAGAACAGATTGTTAAACTTAGTGGCACCTGGTTAAAAAAATACAAAAAACAAAAAAAAAACAATGAATATTAGCACATTTCCAATGGTCTCCCATCTTGTTTCAACTTTCCCATAAAAGTTTAAAATCAGATTGAAAAGAGATTTGTTCACAGTCCATAACACGCAAGAAAGACTGAAATAAAAAAGTGACACCGCCCAGCAGTTCTAGCAGTTTAGGTCATTTTAAATGAAGCACGTAGGTTAGCGACTTGTGCTAAGCTAGCATAGCAGCGAGACATCGTTTTCAATTAATGCAGCTACGTTAACAGTTAAAACACCGTGGCAGTTTGCTGAATGTACTTCATATTAACTCCGATCACAGCCAACATATCATGAGGGGCATTTATTTCAATAAGCTGTGGCTAGAAACATTGCCCCGAGTCAACTCAAGCTAGCTCTTCACAAGCTAACTTATTTAGAACTTGACACTCAAAGTTAGCTTAGCTTCCCGTTAGCGTTACAATGGAGCTACGACAAGGCCTTGTCAGCTCTTGATTAACATTTGCTTGAAGTAAGCTGCTCTTTTCTCACCTGAAAAGTCGTCTCTACAAAGTGTAAACTGTAACACGAGCCGACAAAAAGTGACAGAAAACACAAAAAGACTTTCGGTCTCCTCCTACAACTTTGAATTTCAGCGGGGATTCTGACGTCAGCGTCGTCTACACATCCGGGAAACAGTCCGCGAGCGCTGATCTGGGACCAGTCTCTTACCCATGGTCCTATCACAGCCTCAACGTTTTCCACGCGAAAAGTGTTCACGGATTGCACCGATCTGGGACCAGTCATCTTTTTTATATCCTTGTGTTTATTGGGAACCGTGTAAATGTAGAACTGCTCCACAGTCTGACAAACCCTGAAGCCGGTTTACCGTAATGAACACAATACAACACAAGTTAGGACTAGATAGTAATAAAACAGGTGAAAAAGGGAACATAGCGACATAAAACTTGAGTTTGGACATAAATACTGATTTATAAGGAAAGCCAAGAGTGACTCAGCACTGAGGTGTCCAGTGTGTTTATACACTAAGAGATGCTTTGGTTCAGGTGTGTGTGTTTCTAGTTCTTTGGTTGTTGTTGCGATTCATGTTGGTGTTGTCTTGTTTATTTTTTAGAAACGCCCAATGATTGTCTGCTTAGTTTACCTGTAAAAGCTGTAGGAAATACTCTGTTGTTTTTCTGTACAGCTGTAGCAGCTGCTTGTCTGCTGTTAGGTTGGACTGAAGCTCGTTGCTGCCATCTGCTGGATCTTTGTCTCCTTTTCCTTTTTACTTCTCTTCATTATTCTCCTTCTTTTCTGTCCTCTCTGGTCTGTCCAGGAAGATTACATAAATTCCATAATTCCAAATGAATGAATGAATAAACAAACAAGTAAATGAAAAAATAAATAAAGCTTTGTACCCATAAAGCACCTCTTGGCAAAGTTAATTTGTTCAGCAGAACACAGCAGCCAGACCATCATTCTGCCGCCACCGTGCCGGACAGGACAAGGTTAAAAAAAGAAAAGAAAAACGAGAGTGGCCATTCTAGATTGTTATTCTTTTTAATGGCTATCTCGAGCCGGTGGGTCCAAGGGGAATCCCAGTACAGCTCTGTACTGGGATTCCAATCAAACCAGTTTGCTAGTATGAAGTTAGCCAATCAGCTCAGGGTGGCGACATATTTAAGCAGGCAGATGCAAGCTGATGTCAGATGGAGGATCGTCCATCACTGATCAATATGTCTAATTTTACGTTAAGTCTGACACAGTCTGAAACTGAGATGTCCAATAATCATTCACATAATGTTACTGGGTTTACTGGATTCATTGGATTAATTGGGATTACTGGGTTTACTGGATTTACTGGGTTTACTGGGTTTACTGGGTTTACTGAGTTTACTGGGTTTACTGGGTTTACTGGGTTTACTGAGTTTACTGAGTTTACTGGGTTTACTGGATTTATTGGGTTTACTGGGTTCACAGGATTTATTGGATTTACTGGGTTTATTGGGTTTACTGAGTTTGCTTGGTTTATTGGGGTTATTGGGTTTAATGGATTCATTGGGTTTGTTGGGTTTTCTGGGTTTACTGGGCAACAGGAACTTCCATGAACTCTCAGTAGAGGAGGTTTGTTTCATGCTGAACACAGGTTCGTGTACTTGTGTGTTTCAGCACCATCAAACTTCTTATGTTACACAAGAAGTAAAAAATGTTGATAGGAAGCTTAAAACAAGTAAAAATTTCTCAGCTATGATCATACATTTCACCCCCCCCCCCCCCCCCCCCCCCCCTTCTGCACCTACCACAAGGTTTTTGTCAGACAAACATACCATAAAAGGAAATTAAATTAAATAAGAGCAAATAAATAAATACCTTTAATTACCTTAAAATGGTTTAGGTATGACTACACTTTTTTGTGAGTGAGTATCTATGAATGCTGGAAGTTAATCAGACCCCATGCAGACAACGCTGCCTTCCTCCCCCAGAGTTTGCAATCTGCTGTTCTAACACTGGGGTAACAGCCCCTTTTCAAATATAACACATGTCGCTACAAAAACAAATGTATTAACATGATAACAAGGTTGGTTTTGTTTTATCTGAGGGGACTTTAATACTTGCTGCAACCCCCCCAAAACATGAAAATCTATCCAATCTATCCAATATCTGACATTATTACATGGAAGTAACAGCTGACCACATTCAGTAATTAAAGACATAAAAATAATAAACATGTCTATGGCTGACTTCCGTAGAGGAAAATAATGATTTACACCTGCTGTATTTCTTTGGATGTGACTTTGCTTCATGTGGCTTTTCTTTCCTGAGTCATTTACCTGCTCTGCATTATTTTCCATGCTTGAGGAAGTGATGGGCTTACAGATACAAACAGGTCTAACCCCCATCTGTCGGAAAGCAGCACTGATAAGATCTAGTATTCTGTTGCTGTACTTTGCACCACAATGTTTTGCATATAGAGCAGGACTGACTCATGGTAAATTCCTAACACAGTTTACCCTAGAAGTAAAAGAACTTTTGATTACAAGTATCCTCTTTGTATTTAAAACTGCACAATCATTAAAACCATCAGATTTGTAGGGAAAAAGCCCCTTTCATGCTTAGTTTTCTTAAAATTTCTCCCAGTTGTCCAACTTTAAACAAACATGCAGCTAAAAAGTAAATAATAAAATGGAGAATACATCTAATAAACATAAATAACACTAAAGAGACTATGCATTATAAAGTGATCAACAGTTTTATATTCAAAATATTATTAAAATTGATTTTATGAAGATTCAAGATCTTTATTGTCATTTTGCAGCATAATGAAATTTTATAGATATAATTTTTATAGATAGATAGATAGATAGATAGATAGATAGATAGATAGATAGATAGATAGATAGATAGATAGATAGATAGATAGATAGATAGCTTTATTCATCCCCAAGAGGAAATGAAATTGTCATAGTAATCCAGTATAGTACACAAAATACACAAAAAATACACTAAAACAAAACAAAACAAAACAAAACATAATAATATGAAATACTGAAAGTAGAAAAATAGAACAGATACACTTAAAGGCACTGGTGAGATGATAATATAATAATAATGGTTGCAGCAACTGTATATGCTAATAATATTAACAATACTAATAATAATAACATGATAGCAATAGTAATAACGATAATGATAGTAGCAGCTCAGAGTACCTACCACTTTTAGAGTGCTTGGAGGGGGTGTTGGAGAGCCCTCCTTCCAGGGACTCCCTCGTTCTGCTGGGGGACTTCAATGCTCTCGTAGGCAATGGCAGTGAGATCTGGAGGGGCGTGATTGGGAGGAACAGACCCCCTAATCTAAATCCGAGTAGTGTTTTGTTGTTGGACTTCTCTGCTCGTCATGGATTGTCCATAACGAACACCTTGTTCAGACATAAGAGTGTCCACATGTGCACTTGGCACCAGGACACTCTAGGCCGCAGTTTGATGATCGACTTTGTAGTTGTGTTGTCGGACTTGCGGACTTGCGTCGGATAGTCGAACCTCAGATTGAGGAGGAGCAGTGTGGTTTTCGTCCCGGTCGTGGAATAGTGGACCAGCTCTACACCCTCTTTGGGGTCTTTGAGGGGGCATGGGAGTTTGCCCAACCAATCTACATGTGTTTTGTGGATTTGGAGAAGGCATTCAACCTTGTTTCCCGGGGACTCCTGTGGGGGGTACTCCGGGAGTATGGAGTGCCGGACCCACTTGTACGAGCTGTCCGGTCCCTGTATGATTGGTCCACATTGCCGGCAGTAAATCAGAATTGTTTCCAGTGAGGGTTGGACTCCGCCAAGGCTGCCTTCTGTCACCGATTCTGTTCATAACTTTTATGGACAGAATTTCTAGGCGCAGCCGAGGTGTTGAGGGGATCCGGTTCGGTGGCCTCAGGATTGGGTCTCTGCTCTTTAGTTCTGTTGGCTTCATCGGGCCGTGATCTTCAGGTCTCACTGGAGCGATTCGCAGCCAAGTGTAAAGCAGCTGGGATGAGAATCAGCACCTCCAAGTCCGAGACCATGGTCCTCAGCCAGAAAAGGGTGGAGTGCTCTCTTCGGGTCTGCGATAGGGTCCTGCCCCAAGTGGAGGAGTTTATGTATCTCGAGGTCTTGTTCACGAGTGAGGGAAGGATGGAGCGGGAGATGGACAGGCGAATCGGTGCGGCGTCTGCAGTGATGTGGACTCTGCATCGGTCTGTTGTGGTGAAGAGGGAGCTGAGCCAATAGGTAAAGCTCTCAATTTACCAGTCAATCTATGTTCCTACCCTCACCTATGGTCACGAGCTGTGGGTAGTGACCGAAAGAATAAGATCGCGAATACAAGCGGCCTTTCTCTGCAAGGTGGCCGGGCTCTCCCTTATTTTGGAAAAATCTGGTTTTAGGAGGAACCCCAGTACTGAGATGGCCCTTTTAAAGATTGTTAATGACCTCAGGTGTAATTTACACACAGAAACTTTCTGTCCTGGTTTTACCAGATCTTAGTGCCGCCTTTGATACAGTAGATCACCAGATTTTAATAGACAGACTCAGAAGTCTGGTGGACCTCTCAGGTACTGCTCTTAAATGGTTTTACTCCTATCTCACAGGTTGACAGTTTTATGTAAATATGGATACATCCTTCTCAACGATCCATAAAATCCACTGTGGGGTTCTCCAAGGATCAGTTCTAGACCCACTTCTTTTTAATGTGTCCATGTTGCTTCTTGGGAACGTCATCAGGAGACACGGCATTGATTTCCACAGCTATGCTGATGATACGCAGCTTTACAATACCGTGTCTCCTGATGACATGGACCCAGTTAATGTCCTTTTAAATTGGATTTTACATATAAAGTCATGGATGGCAGAGAACCTCTTACAGCTCAACCAGGACAAAACTGAAGTTTTAATTATTGGCCCTGAAGACAAGAGAGATCATTTTACCAAAATTACAAAACTTTAAACATTCTCAGTGTGGAGAAATCTGGGCATCCTGTTAACTCTGAGCTCGATTTTATTCCACACATTAGAAATGTCACAAAAACTGTATTTTATCATCTTAAAAATATCACCAGAGTCACCGTTTCTCTCTCTGCCAGCAGCAAGATGTTGATGCTTTTTTTTCTAGTAGAAAATATTACTGTAATGCCCTGGTCTATTTCAAACCTGCAACTACTCCAGAACTCAGCAGCAGAGTCCTGACAAGGACCAGAGGGACACATCACACCAGGTTTAAAATCGCTGCATCAGCTCCCCGTGCATTTCTTACAGTTAATTATAAATGTCTTAATGGTCTTGGGCCTTCTTATTTATCAGATCTGCTTTTAAATTATGAACCCTGAGGTCCTCTGGTACTGGCCTTTTAGTTGTTCCCAAAGACAGAACCAAGACTTCTGGTGAGGCCTTGCTCCATCACTACGGGCCTGGACTGTGGACCAGCCTGCCAGAGAACCACAGGGCTGCAGAGACTGTTCATGTTTTTAAAAACAGACTCAAGAACTTTGTTTTTAGTCTAGCTTATAGCTTATAGTTAAAATAAGAATATAAGATTAATATATTCTTTTTTTAACTACCTATTTATATGGCTTTTGTTTTATTGTTTTACTATTTATTGTTTTTATTTTTTTACCCACATAGTTTTTATAAACGGGAGTTCATGTTGGTACAGAATGGGGTCTGGGTGGGTGTGGTGAGTGTGCATGAAGCTTGGTTTGTATGTGTGTAAGTTTGTGTGAGGTATGCCTTTTTATTTTTTGTCATAATTTTGATGTGAAGGCTTTTAAATCTTATACTCAACATGTATGATTTGTTTTTATTGTGTGCAGCACTTTGTGTTGCCGCAGCGTTCCAGCGGTGAGGATCAGTGGTGAAGATGCTGACTTTCCTATCCTCACCACCTTGGCCTGATGGTGAGGAAGTCCCTGATCCAGGTGCAGAGTGATGCTGGCAGACCAGGTTGTGGAGCTTCAGAACCAGCAGGTCCGGGAGAACGGTGTTAAAGGCTGAGCTGAAGTCCACAAGCAGCATCCTAACACAGGTTGCTGCAGGTGAGTCAGGGCCATGTGAAGCGCTATGGAGACAACATCCTCCATAGAACTGGTCTCCCTGTAGGCCAGATGCAGGCTGTCCAGGCCGGCAGGGATGGCGTCCTTCATGTGCTTTAGGGGGATCTGCTGGAAACCTTCATGATGACTGGGGTGACGGATGATGATCATTGAGGCTGGAAATGCTGTTTTTCTGGAACAATGATGGAGGCCTTCAAGCAGACAGGAACCCTGGAAAGCTGCAGGGACAGTTTGACGAGGTCCAGAAAAACTTCTGCCAGCTGGTCTGCACACGGTTTTAGTGTCTGACCCGACACCTATATGAAGCACCAAGGCTTTCTGTGGAATAATCATCAAGGCAAGTTTATTCTACATCACATTTCATGTACAAGGTAATTCAAGGTGCTTTACATAGAACATTAACAACATTAGAGATGGAGCAAAGAAAGCATTAAAAAGTAGTAAAAACAGCAACAAACAGCAAAAATCACAATAGAATGACAATAAAATCATTAACTAAAGTGATGAAAAGCAGATCAGCTAAAAGTCAGCAGCAGACTCCTGCAGAGAAGATGAGAACAGAAACATTTCACCTGGATTTAAACTTTCATCTCCGCTGCAGCAGAACACCTACCTGCTGCTCCAGATTTACTCTGAATCCTGGTCTGGACCCTGCCTGGATACTGGACTGGACTCTGGATCGGACTCTGGTCCAGACTCTGGCCTAGACTCTGGTCTTGACTAGGTGACCAGAGTCTCTGGGTCTCAGAGCTCTGCCAGCTTTATGTTCTCTGAATGTATCAGATGGATTCTGGACCTGAACCATTCTGGGATGTAAACCATCAGAAGGGTTTAAATCTGTTCTGGGACTGACTGTAAACCAGTGTAAAGATGTTATAACTGGTTTGATGTGTTCAGATCTCTCAGTCCTGGTTGAAACTCCAGCAGCAGCATCTGGATGAGATGCAGATGTTTAGTCGTCTTACTGCGAAGTCCTGTTAAAGACCAGTACAGTAATCCAGTCTAGCTCTGGTTGTTGGTAACATAGCTCTGCCTTCCACACACTGAGCTCTTGTTCTTTCATTCACGCTCCTCTTCCTAACCAAGGAGCAGCTGGTTGGACGGTCTGAGTGATCAGGAAATCCCACTAAATACAGAAATGCTCAGACAAGGCCGAGTCAGCGACTGCAGCAGAGGAAATATCACCACCTTTAAAGAGAACCAGGTCCAGAATGTGGCCTGGAAAGTGGGTCGGTTCTTTTCCATGTTGCCATGGAAACATCCAGTATGGAAGAAACGTCCTTCACATTCCCATCCGTCATGTTATCCATGTGGATATTCATATAAAATGGTTAAAATCAGTTGAGATAACCGACAATAATCCAGAAAATTCATTAATAAAATTTGCTCAATGTCCAGGATATCTGGAGATGATTATAAACAGGATTTTAATCAGGATCCAAGAGCATTGTTAAGTTTCTTCTGGTCTCTGCTGTATTCTGAGTTCTACACTGTCCAGTTACCAGATTAGATCCATTCACCCCACAAGCTGACCCTGTACCAGTCCTGATTTTACTAACTCAGGAATCCTACTGGGTCCAGATCTCAGAACAGCTGTCAGTAGTAGTGAAACTACAGCAGGACCCTGAACACATCATGGCATATTATCTATATTGTGAACTCTGCGGCTGCTCCATGAACCTCCTGCACCTCCTCCCGTGCCCTGCTCTGCAAGGACCGATGATCTAAGAGGAGGACGAGGTTGGGGAGAAGGGGGAGCCCTGTGTTTCTTGGTAGATGGTAGTCGCTGGAGTCCGGTCCGGGATAGAGACATCCTTTGAAGATTTTGGGTGATGTGGAGAAGGATGGGTCTGGGGGGCTGGGGGTTGGTCCCCTCTCTGCTGTGTCCTTCACTGTACATCATGTTTGGGTTTGCCGTCCCAACAGCATGACGAAGGTGTGCAGCAGGTAATCTGGAATCAGTTAGACCTGGATGCAGCCCATGTGGATGTTAGGACTTTCCGTCCCTGTGTGAGATGCCACTGGTTGTATCAGCTACAATGGTCAGAGAAAGTTTTTGACAGTAATGCACAACCATGTATGCACATACACGTCATCTATGAAGTACACACCCGAAATTAAGCACCCCCCCCCCGGCAAGAGAACAGTCCCCTGTGGTGCCCCAGCAAGGTTTGTGAATCACACTTTCCAAGCCGAACATACTGTGACCTCTGAGTGAGATAATTATGAATCCAGGTGACAAAAAGAGGATCCCCCCCCCAACCTCAAAAACTTTCTCCTGGGTAACTGAGGCTGGAAGGTGCTTGTAAAGTCAAAGAACATCAGCCTCACATAATCTCCTGACCTGTCCAAGAAGGAAAGAGACCGGTGGAGCAAACAGAGGACTGCATCACCTACCCCCATGTTTTCCTGATTGGCAAATTGAAGAGGGTCTAGCACCCACTCCACTTGAGGTTGGAGCCATCGGAGTAGTAGTTTCTCCAAAGTCTTCATTATAACGAATGTGAGGGCCACTGGTCTGTAGTCCTTTTGTCCTGCAGGCCTTGCCATGAGGTTTTCCACCAGGCAGGGACACATCCAGTCTGAAGACTACGGTTAAAGATGGTGTGTAAAGACACAGCCAACTCTGATGCACATTCCTTTAGCAACCGTGGTGAGATATATATATATCAGGGCCAGCAGATTTCTGGCCACAAAGCTTCCTCAGCTCCATGCGCACTTCATCCACAGTAAAGAAAGTCACAGCAGCAGAGGTGTAGCTGCTACTGGGTGGAGCAGAGCAGGAGGAGGTGGGACAGCTGCTGGGTGGAGCATTAACGGAAAAGGCCACTTACAGATCACAATGGAAGCAATTTAATTAATTTTCGCTGCATCATATTCAGGAAAATTGCAGGAAAAGAAATTTCTAAACAGCTTGAGCAAGTTCAGAACCTCTCATTCTTTTTCACACCCTACTGTCACACGCCTGCAAAACAACCTGCAGCACAAATCACCTGGTGAACTTTGCGGACGACACAACTCTGGTGGGTCTCATCACCAAGGGCGAAGAGACTCACTACAGGAAAGAGGTGGCTCTTCTGACTACGTGGTGCAGAGACAACAACCTCCTGCTGAATGTCAACGAGACCAAGGAGATTGAGAGAGACACCACCCAACATCCACCCCTGGCCACCCATGCTGCTGTGGAGAGAGCAGCACCAAATTCCTGGGATTGCACATCAGTGACAACATCTCCTGGACCACCAACACTGCATCACTTACGACGAAAGCCCAGCGGCGCCTCTACTTCCTGCACTAACTCAAGTGGGCCAAAGCCCCGCCCCCATCATGACCACATTCTACGTTTACTGTGTGGGTGGGAGCTGCACTACTACAACAGGAGAGCTCTGCAGTGCAGAGTGAACACAGCTGGAAGGATCATTGGTGCACCACCTCCCTCCCTGAGGGAAATAAACACCACCCACCTCACCAGCTAAGCCATCACAATGGTGAGCTATGCAAGCCGCCCTGCACACACCCTGTTGAGGCCCTGCCCACTGGTAGGAGGTACAGGAGCCTCCGTTCCTGAACCACCAGACTCACCAACAGCTTCATCCACCAGGCGGTCAGGATGCTGAACTCTCTCCCATGAAACCCTCAGCTCCTTCCACCAGATAAATAACTCCCCAACATAGTACTACAAGTTATACAAACTACTCTTTGCTTGTACATAATACTACAACGTATACATAGAAACTGTGCACCCTTGTCGGTACATTTGGCTTCGGGACCAGTTCTTTAAACTTTGTTTACTATCCTGTTTTTCCTGATAACATCTGAGTAATGGTGGAGCTGATCAGGAGAACGCTGCTTTCTGCTCTTTAGATATTTTCAGATGCTTTCGTTTTTATTGGCAGTTTTATCAATCTGCAATAATCTCAGTTTTTCTCATTTCTCATCTTGTGCATTTTTATTTTAATGGTTACATGTGTTGAAATGTCCCGTCTGCACCGCGGGACGGTGGGAGACGTCATCTCCCTTCCTTCGTATGTCCAGTATGTGTGATGAAATTGACAATAAAGCTGACTTTGACTTTAACTTTTGATAAAGCGGCAACTGAGCTTCTTATCTTAAATTTTAGAAAGAGGAAAAAATGCTAGGTTTGATTGTTTTTAGGTTAAATTCTAGCAATGAAGACACACAGACTTGCTGTATTTCAGTCATTATTCCATAAAGACCGAACATATGATGCAAGGCTCCGGTTCGGGTCACTGGAATAGAAACTCTGCCTTCAGACTGATGCAGCAGACTTGTGCTCTCACTATTACCGACACAAGCTTTTGTACATCTGAAAGATGCAGATAGAAGAAAAACTATGTTACTTTAAAAAGTCCATGACTGGGTGGCTTTTTTAATCCCCAAAACCTGATTGATTATGAGTTAATGTAACAGCACCGAATGTGTGACGACCTCAGTGAATTACATCTTAAATTTACAGTATTTAGCTACAAGAAACTAAATTTACATGAAAAAAAAACAATAAAATGGTCATTAAATGTGAATGTAATTAAAACAACACATTTCTGCTGAAAACTTTTAGTGGTACGAGATGAACTTGATCAGCAGACGTTTACAGGAAGATGCAAAGCTGAAAGTAGAGCAGACTCTTTCCTTTTCTGACAGAGAAGATTTTAATCAGATTAGCGACCAGCAGTGGTTTGAGTATTTCTGCACCGGGGAAACTTGAAGAGGTGGGGGATCTGCTCTGCAAATAAAGGCTTTGGGTTGACATTCAAAAGAATTCATATAACTGCATTGCAGCAGAAGCTGGATAGAAAATCTGCCTCCTCATCCTCGTGGCAGCATGATGAAGACTCTGCTCTTTGCTCTGGGGCTGCTGCTGATCGCCGCCTGTTGCTCTGACGCCATGCGTAAGTCATCTCAGCGTTCAACACTGAATTTGCTCCTCACTGATTTTGACTTTATGTCCTTTGTTCCCACAGCCAGCGCTCTGGAGTTCAACACGGCTCCAAGAAGCTGCTGCTTCCAGTTCAGCAGCACAGATTTGCCATTAAAACGAGTGTCTAACATAACAAAGACGCACCACTCCTGCCGCAAGAAAGGGTTCATGTGAGTTCATTCTTCTGAGTTCATTTTCTTCCGTTTGCTGCTGCAATGATTAGCAGGAACATGGACAGATGTGTGGCAGGCTGGATGATTAGTCACAATTTTATGCAACTTCAGACAACACTGAGAGGAGAAATGGATGTTTTACTGTTTGTCTGCTCTGCAGAGTCCAGACAATAACTGGAAGAAAGATCTGCTACGAGGAGAACTTCCAGTGGGCTCAGAACGTCTACAGCCAGCTCCACCCTGAAGGCAGCGGTGTTAAACAGTAGAGATCGGACCAGATTACAACAGAACACCAGCTTTTTGTATGCCTGAAGTTTTAATTCATCATTGTATTTCATAAACTGGCTGTAAAAATAAAAGTGTGATTGACCAAAGCCTGAGCTGGAATTTAACAAAGCTTATGTCAGATAAACATGTTTTACTTCTCTATTTACATGGAAGGTATAAATATAAATCATACTTATTAAAGTCATTAAAACATTTAGATTAAAAGTAGTCGTGTTTTTGTGTCGTCAGTGTCTTCATCAAGCATTTTAAAGACTCCAAAGGTCAGTTCATCCAAAGAGAAAAATCAAGAAAACAAAATTAAACAGAAAAAAGAAAATATTTAAAGCACACATATTTGTATCAGAGCTTCGTCTTATTTCCAAATGTCATATTAGTGAATTAATGAGGAAGTTTATTCGGTTAATGAGCCGTTAGAGAGACACACGGAGCTGATGAGGATCAGCCGTGATGCAGGATGGATCGCAGAGGAAGCAGAAACATGAAGAACTTTCTCAGCTACCAGCGTCTCTGGTTCTGGAGGGAATATTTACCTCCTGGGTCCAGTTCTTAAAAAGATTTAACTAGATATACATATACATATAGATATGATTAAAGCCATCTGGATTTGGGAATCCCATTTTCCAGGATGGAGAATCACGTAATCCATCTCACTTTTATCCCGGTTGTTCTAAGCAGCACTGGATTGGATCGCCCGATCCTGAATCCTGGTTTTCATGATTATCAAATCGGATTACCAGGACTTAAAGTGGTGTGGGCTCACAGCTCAGAAGAGCCGTATGGGCTCACTTCACAGTTTTTCATTTTGAGACAACACGGAAATCATGAACATCCTCTTCTCTTGATGATTGTATGTGTTGTGGAGAACTTTCTGATGCCATTGTGTGGTTTATTTTGTGGAAGCAGGTGTTGGCTCTCCTGTCAGTTACTGATTCGCTACGGGTTGCCAGATCCGCTGGTCAATCCTCAGTCCTTATACTGCTGGACCTGTCTGCGGCCTTTGACGCGGTCAACCATCATATACTGTTCTCCACACTCTCGGAGCTTGGCATCTCAGGATCTGTCCTCTCGTGGTTTACGTCCTACCTCACAGGAAGATCCTTCAAAGTATCTTGGTGAGGGGGCGTGTCCAGATCACATGGGCTGACAACAAGGGTGCCTCAGGGCTCGGTGCTTGGCCCTCTTCTCTTTTCACTATACACCTCCTCACTCAGTGCATCATTAGCTCTCATGGTTTCTCCTACCACTGTTATGCAGATGACACTCAGCTTTTCCTTTCTTTCCCACCTGACGACACAACGTCTCAATGTGAATATCAGCATGTTGCTGATATCTCTGCATGGATGAAGGATCGCCAAGACTGAGCTTATTGTCTTTCCAGCCAATCCTTCTTTACCGCCACAGATAAGCGTGCAGCTTGGCTCAATCACGCTTGTGCCTACGTCTTCTACCTGGAATCTTGGTGTCATGGTAGACAACCAGCTGACCTTTAAGGACCATGTTGCCTCGGTTTCCCGGTCTTGCCGATTTGCTCTCTACAACATCAGGAGGATCAGACCCTACCTGACTGAACACACGGCCCAGCTCCTGGTCCAGGCTCTGGTCATTTCACACATTGACTACTGCAACTCCTTACTGGCTGGCCTGCCTGCATGCTCAGTTAAACCTCTGCAGATGATCCAGAACGCAGCAGCACGTCTGGTCTTCAACCAGCCCAAAAGAGCTCATGTCACGCCGTTGCTAATCGCTCTCCACTGGCTTCCAGTTGCAGCGCATCAGATTCAAAGCTCTGCTTCTGGCTTACAAAACAATAACCCAAACGGCTCCGGTCTACGGCCACTCCTTAATCCAGAGCTACACTCCCTCTCCACAGTTACGCTCTGCCAGTGAAAGACGCCTAGTGCTCCCACCACAAGGTGGCGCCACATCAGTAGCTAGACTCTTCTCCTCTGTTGTTCCCCAGTGGTGGAACCATCTACCAAACTCCGTCCGATCCGCAGAGTCCTTATCCACTTTTAAAAGCAAGCTAAAGACTCAGTTGTTTAAGGAGCATTTCCACACTTAGCTTAACTCTTCTACTCAGAATGAGGTAGAAAGATTTGTCCAGCTCTTTGGCTCAACCAAGTACTGAAGAAGCTGCTGCACTTATGCCCAAGTTGATGTTGTGAGATGAAATCGTGATCTTGGATTTAAACAAAATGAATTAAAAAAAAAAAAAAAAAAATTATATGCACTGCCTCTAGCACTACATGACAGCACCTGCGTCCAACTGGACTCAAAGCAGTCTGACTACCACTTAATTATGACGTCCCATCTTGTTTGGATTCATGCTTGTGTTGTTCTTACTCTCAAATGTAAGTCGCTTTGGATAAAAGCGTCTGCTAAATGACTGTAGAATAGAATAGAATAGAATTGTGGAGAAATAGTCTATGGTGGCATTTTGTAGTTTACTGTCCTTAATAACATTCTAAAGTTTTGTGAAGCCATCATCTGGTGACAACTTCTCCTCTCTCTGTGCCATACTATTGTTTCCCCTTTGGTGTCTTCAAAGCCGCTTCTGTGATATGATGACTTCATCATATGAAGATCTTCTCCTCCGGATCATACTATCTTGTAGCAAATTGCTTTAAGCTTATGATGTGACAAAAAATACTTTCAGGTAAAAGAAGAGTTTAATGTAAAAATGATGATAGTTTATTACAAAAAGTGACATCGTAAACAGATATGCATCTCTGGGAGGTGTCTGAAGCCAACCGTAGAAAACCCCCAGACCAGATGTGTAAGTCTCTCATATGGCTTTCAAACAAAGAACATTCCTCAGTCCTGAATCGGACAATCATAGATCAAACACAAGTTTACATATAGGATGTTTGTGTGCTTCTCTGAACTTCTCTAAGCTGCAGAGTACAGTCCTTTAAGACAGACCCTTATCAGGAAACAATCTACTGTAAGTGTGTCTTACACACTGCTATGTTTAGATACTCCTAGAGGCCTATAAGCCTGCCCATACATGGATTCTAAAGCAAATAGCAGTCTGCTTACAGCTGCAATGAAATATAGTCCTAATCTATGTATTTTTAAGTAATTCTAATTATGAAATGTTGAGAATAAGAGACTTCATACGACAGCCCATCTGAGCCACAACAAATAAAAACAAATTCATTAACAGCTACATTGTGGATATTTTGGAAAAGTCTTAAATGAAAAGGCTGGATGTCCGTCTCTGTGGTAACAATGTGCCGAGGAACCGGCCGGCCTCTGTCTTCTGTCAGGATGAGGGATGGACTGGGTGGGTAGGACGGGATCAGCTGGTAGAAAATCTCTGACTGGTTCTCTGATTATGATGAACGAAGGAAAATAGATTTTATTTGTGTTTGTTATTGAAATGTGTTTGGGGTTTATTTCATGGGGACGAGCTTGTGTTAGAATGTTATTTCTGCTTTACTGTGCTGAAAGGGTTAACAGGTGGCCCATGCTACTTTATCTACTTTATCCCTGGAACGTTTAAACAATTTTTTTAACTGTAATCTTTGAGTATTTTTTACATACATAACATTAATATAGACATATTCTATACACTGAAGAAGGACTTTTCTTATATTCAAAAGCATAGAAACAGGCAAAAACTGTACAAAAATCATCACCTAAAGCCACCTTCAAGCCACATAAATAAATTGGTTACCTCTTACCTTGTTGGGTTGCTCTCTTCTGTGGGTCCTACCCGCCTTGACACACCAGGATAGCACTAGTTATATTTTGTTTCTATCCAGTTTATTTGCAGAGTTCTTCTAATGTTGCGTTTGGCATCCTACAATAAAACCAGTCTGGTCATCATCAATCAGGTCTTTCATAAATTTCTCATATCTCTGTATTATTTTCCTCAATATATCTCTTTATTTCCATTCTAATTTCTTCAATTACTGCCTTGGTATTTAATATACTTACGTTTAGTCTCCAGGTAGTATTTTTCTTT